>NC_079452.1:38669861-38929861 GCF_903798145.1 Danio aesculapii | reverse complement strand
AAATTAATGATTATAATTTTTATGTAAAACTACTTCACAATTGTAGTTATTTATTTACAGTGTGCTTGTAAATTTACATTCATACTAGCAACCAAAACTGCCAGTAAGTTACTCAAAATTTTACAGTATTTTTTTTGCACTGCGTGTTGTTCACACATAAATTATTTGTTAAAATTCGGTGCAATAGCCTAGTGGTTAGCGCACTTACATATGTTGTGGAAGGATTTTTAGGGCATCCTGAGTTCGAATCCCAGCTCGAGGACGTTTCCCTACTCTACACCCCTCTCTCTCTCCCACTTCACTTCCTGTCTAAATATTGTCCTATTTGATGATGGCAAAAAGGCCAAAAATAAATCTTTAAAAAAAGTTAAATCAAAATGTACAATGTTTATTTTGCTATAGCACACATTGTTAACTATTCGGTGAAAAATTTGACTAATCCGTCCTTGTTAATTGAGTGAAAAAAAGTTCTTCAATCACAGTCTGACCATTTGCTTCTGCATTTGGAGTGCTGGTCTACTTGTTGATGTCAGTTTAACGACTTCAGACATGATGTCCTTAACGACCCCTCTTACCTTTGGTTTGCAATTAGGGAATGATGTATTAAAAGAACCCCCTACCCCCAAGTTACTCAATATTCAGTTTCAGGTGGAAGTCAAAAATAGTTGACAAAAATATTGATATTTCAATAAGCATGGATACTGGACTATTTAAAATGATACATTCTTGCTTTTTCTTAGTATCTGGCTTTGCTCTCTCTGGCTTTCTGATGCATTAAATAAATGTTGCTTTAAAAAAAAATCTCTTATTAAAAAAAAACCAATCTCTCAAGTTAATATATGTAGGCTAACATAATCTCCCTATGAGTTATTAAAGTTCAGCTCGCAGTATCGAATATAGATATTTTTCAATATTTCAATGTACTCAATACTCAATGTAGTGTTATTATTTTACTCTTTCATGTAATATAACTCTCAGTCAAGTGGATACTAAAATTGTCTTCTGTGCTGCAAACATGAAGAGATTTTGACTGTTTTGCTTAGCTTAAAACATCTTGCTATAGACCATGTTTAGGAAGCGTCTATAAAGTTCAACCCAAATTTGAAAATAATGACTTTCATCCATCAATCTGACTGTAAATCCTTAGGTCTTCATTATAGGTGACATTTCATAGCTGGCTGTATGACTGTAGTCTCTTCAAATTATATTGTGGTGTATTTTTGTTATAACCTTAATTATTGAAATGTCCAAAATGTTAATGATGTTTTAATTGTTCCTTAATGGTGCATGAGGACTCTGGCAGGATTGTCACAAATACTCTGTAAATTTTCTCTCACTCTACTGACACATTTTTCTCTGAACACTCAAAATAGAGCAAAAACAACTACTTTTGAGTAAAAATTTTTATATATATATATATATATATATATATATATATATATATATATATATATATATATATATATATATATATATATATATATATATATATAAAACAAAATTACTCGTTGGAAGTACATAAACATACTAAAATAAAAGTCTCAGCAACTTCCAGTTCACGCAGTCTTTATGCATAGTTACAGAAATATCTAGTTATGTACTTTTTATAGAGATGGGAACATGCACTAAAAGTGTTATTATTTATTCACTAATAGTGTTGTTCTAAACCTGCATGGTTTTTCTCCATAATACACAAACCTTAAATGTTTTAGTTACAGTCAAAGGGCTCAAGGCGTTTGAAAAGCACTGTAAAAGACTCATAAAACTGGTCTATATGACATGTGAGCTATATTTAGACTACATGATAGCTTTGTAAGAATCAAACCGACTGAAAGTCTTGATAATGTTATCAATAACTTCAAGAAAACTCATAATCTGCTGTGGGAACAAATCATTTAGCCTGGATTTGTGATCTGAATCAATTGATTCATTAATAGCATTTAAAAAAAATCAACTGTGAAATTGAGTTACTAAATGACACATTTTGGTCAACATTTTCAGTGATTAAACAAATTCATGTTTTAGTTTATTGGCTAGTGTTCATTTTAAGCCCTGAATAAAGTGAAGAAGTGATTTAATGATGCATTTTGTTTATTCATTTTGAAGATTAATAACCTTAGCTCCCTTCACCTTCATAATATTGAGTAAAGGTAACAGGTTTGGAACATCGTGGAACTTTTAACTAGATGCAACATGTTGACTTATGAAATGAGACCACGTGTTTCGTAGGCTTTGCAAAACCTTTACCAGAAACTTTCAACACATTGTCAACAGGAACTACTGTTAGTCTTCAGTTGGATGATTGCTTCTGAGAAGGGAGGGCAGATACACACATTAAACAGCATCCGCTTTCCCCAAGGTGTTCTTCCTGAATGCATAAGGAAATTACTGCATGTAAATAAGACACGAGATATACCATAGGCATGTGCAAACATATTAGAACGGGAAATACTCAAGTTATTGCTATAAATTGAGACTTGTTGTTGAAAAGGCTCCAAATAAACATAGTGGAGAGTATTGATTTAGTTTTTGCTGGCCTGTCACACTTTAACTAGTGGCATAATGTACTCTTAAAGCTTTTGGGTAGTGTTTGGAACATTGTCACATTGTTTTTCAAATGAAATTATTTCATGACAGTAAAAAAAACTGCTTGATATTGTCGACCTCTAGTGGCCAGCACAATGAACTGCAGTTCAAATTGCACTAGATTTTTTTACATTGCGCAAATGCTCATTCAGATGATGAGCTTTAATATGAGTATTTTGGCTTTTTTATGGTTTGATGTTCATGCGGTTTTGGATCATTTCATTCTAAAATATTTAATTTTTTATGACTTATGAACTTTTTTTAGCCTACTAAAAATGACACCTTGATTAACAAACACTGAAATATTGATTGCACGTTTGTAACCCCGCCACATTCAGTATTTCCTTTAAATGGCTCCAATCTCAAAGGTTATTCTATATATGGAAGCAAACATGTGTGAATTCTTCTGCTGGGAGTGTTTATCGTTTTATTGGTGTGTATTGGAGGCACTCTTTGATGGTGAGATGAAAGTTAGGGCAGATATGGCAAGCCGTTTTGACTTTTAATCATTGCCAGGATTTAACTTTATGATATCAACAATTACAGTTCCACTAATTTCAGCTAATTATTTATTATATATACTTTTTTGAAAGTAATGCTTAAAGAACAGAGTACAGAACAATACAAATACAAAGAAAGGAAGAAAAAGAGGGGGAAAGCTCAGGGGTGTACAAAAAACAAAATATAATTAAAGCAAACAAATATATTTATGTGTATGCATACTAAGAATGAGTAAGGGCCTTGTGGAAGTACAGAATCTTGAAGGTTTTGAGGAAATAAAACGGTTTTATTGGCTTTTTTATTAGTGCTTTGCTTTATGTTGTTCGTATAATGTTCTAATTCTTTTCGTAAAAGCTGGATAAAAGTGTTTTTGGTTACTAAATTTGCATCAAACTAATTTCCACTAATTCTAATTCTTGATGCAAAAATAATGACATCATCATTTGCAGAAATCAAATTCTTTATAAAATAAACTTCAGCGATTTAAAAAAAAAAAAAAAAAAAAAAACAATGTCTGATTTCAATACTTTTTTTACCACATCTCACTGTCATTAAAGATGTTCATTCATACATTCATTTTCTTTTTGGCTTAGTCACTTTTAATCTGGGGTCTACACAGCGGAATGAACTGCCATTTTACACAGCGGATGCCCTTCCAGCTCTAATCTATCGCTGGGAACCATCCATACACACTCATTCACACACATACACTACAGACAATTTAGCCTACCCAATTCACCTGTACGGGCTTCACGGTGGTGCAGTGGGTAGCACGATCGCCTCACAGCAAGAAGGTTATGGTTCGAGCCTCGGCTGGGTCCGTTGGCATTTCTGTGTGGAGTTTGCATGTTCTCCCCGTGATCACGTGGGTTTCACGTGCTCCGGTTTCCCCCACAAGTCCAAAGACATGCAGTGTAGGTGAATTGGGTAAGCTAAATTGTACTCTAGTGTATGTGTGTGAATGAGAGTATATGGATGTTTCCAAGTGAAGAGTTGCAGCTGGAAGGGCATCCGCTACATAAAACATATGCTGGATAAGTTGGCGGTTCATTCCTCTGTAGTGACCCCAGATTAATAAAATGACTAAACCTAAAAGAAAATGAATGTATGGATAAAAGTGATTTTGGTTACTAAATTTGCATCAGTGATGATGGTACTTTGTAAATATTATTCCACTAATTCTAATTCTTGATACAAAAATAATGACGTCAGCATTTGCCCAAATCAAATTCTTTATAAAATAAACTTCAGCTATTAAAAAAAACTGTCTGATTTCTGTCTGAAGTCATCGCAGCCGGTGAGCGTCGCTTATTAAGATCTGTTAAGATCTTTTAATGCCTTTACAACTAAATAAACATGAGTATTACAAAACAATTAACATAAGAAATTTTACTGACATTACATTGTTTGTTACGATAAGTTAACAGAACTCTCCGCCTTAAGTGCACAATTTTTTAATTATCTTGAAGTATTTTAATTAATTTTTTTATTTGGAGGAATTCATTTAACTTTTATTAAAGTTCTCAGTCAGCTTTTTCATGGCACTGATTTGTACACAATGTAGAAAAGCAAACAAAAATCATGTCAAGTTTGTCTACTTGGGCCTCATAGTATTGCCAGCTAATTTTTGCAAAGTTGCTAAAAGCAGGTCACTCAGTCCCTGATTTATTATGGGTCACCACAGTTGAATATATATGACATACAGTTGAATTCAGATTTATTAGCCCCCCTTTAAATTCTTTTTCTTTTTTTAAATATTTCCTAAATGATGTTTAACAGAGCAAGGAAATGTTCACAGTATGTCTGGTAATATTTTTTCTCTGGAGAAAGTCTTATTTGTTTTATTTTGGCTAGAATAAAAGCAAATTTTTTTCAATCCATTTTAAGGTCAAAATGATTAGCCCCTTTAAGCTATTTATTTTATTCCGATAGTCTACAGAACAAACCATCATTATACAATAACTTGCCTAATTACCCTAACCTGCCTAGTTAACCTAATTAACCTAGTTAAGCCTTTAAATGTCACTTTAAGCTGTATAGAAGTGTCTTAAAAAATATCTAGTAAAATATTATTTTCTGTCATCATGACAAAGATAAAATAAATCAGTTATTAGAAAAGACATTTATGACATTTTTTTAGCAAATGTTAAAAAAATCTTCTGTCCGTTAAACAGAAATTGGGGGAAAATAAACGGGCTAATAATTCTGACTTTAACTGTACATATAGCCTGTATGTGTATATATATATATATATATATATATATATATATATATATATATATATATATATGGTTGTGATTTAATAATTTTGCATGTGATGTGACGGCTCACACTTGTACAGCTAACCTGGGCCTGTATCATGAAATCAGATTAGCTGGCTAACCAGTTAAATTTCAGTTTAGCTTGCACCAATTCTGGGCTTTTGGTACTATGAAGGTAGCTCAGCTCTGCTGCTCCATAAAATCATAGCAACAAAGAGGGATTAAAGTCAAGCTGCCTTCATTTTACCTAAAACCCAAGCGTGGTTCAAACTAAACTGAAACTTGCTAGCCAGCTAATCCAGCATTTTTACCACATCTCACTGTCATCAAAGCTGCTGATATCAAGAACTGATCATTAAATTCCTTTTTACATCAGAGATGCAATATTTGCTAGTCAAAACCTCTATATTGTATCATTGATAGCATGCTTGGTAGTATGGCAAGCCGTTTTAACATTTAATTACAGAGACAAGTATCATTTCTATTAATTACTAGTACTTATTTATTGCCCTTTAGTGCTTATGCTGTATAGTTAATAGTATATTTTCAGAAGATACTACCACACATTCATACAATACTGGTTGATATGTCAAGTCAATGGCAAATATTTTACATTGAAATATTTACTAGTTATTAGTACAATAAGGGCTGCGCAGTGGCGCAGTGGGTTAGCAAGAAGCAATAAGGTCACTGGTTTGAGCCTCGCATTTCTGTGTGGAGTTTGCATGTTCTCCCTGTGTTGGCGTGGGTTTCCTCCGGGACGGGTGCTCCGGTTTCCCCCACAATCCAAAGACATGCTCTATAGGTGAGTTGGATAAACTAATTTGTCCGTAGTGTATGTGTGTGAATGAGTGTGTATGGGTGTTTCCCAGTACTGGGTTGCAGCTGGAAGGGCATCCGCTGTGTAAAACATATGCTGGATAAGTGGCGGTGTGGTGATCCCTGATTAATAAAGGGACTACGCTGAAAAGAAAATGAATGATTGAATTTATTAGAATGAGTACTATCTAATAAAGAAGTACTTCGATCTAGTTATTAGGAATTAATAAAAATTAATATGCCCTAGTATTTAATACTAAATGACCTAGTATTATTATTAAATGAAAAGGATATATTGCTATCTGAAAAGCGAATAATAGTAGCAAACATACTAGTATATTTTGTAGATTAAATGTTAAAACCGCTTGCCATATTATTAGTGCATTGCAGTTTTGTATCCTTGATCAACTGCTGCTAGTAAAATTAATATTTAATATAATGATAGTGATTGTTACTAGTGTTTTGTCATTTATATACACCTATAACATACTGAAATACTTTTACAGGTATCAAGATTTAACATTTCATCTATTGACAACTGCATTCTTGATATCGATAGCGCCAATGTTTACTAGTAACAATGTTTTTATTGATCTGAAAAATACTTTTGTCTTGGTAGGATTGCAAATCTGATGTGGAAATGGAGTTTTAACTATAGTAATAAACCAATTATTTATTTATCTTTTTGAATGGCAGTCTATGGAGCAGTGTAACTAGTAAAACATATAAATAAATGTTGATATTATCAATTACCTTTTACTTTTGTTAATAGTTAGGCTAATTTAATTCCTGAAATCAATAATTACTACTCTAACTTGAACTCTTTATACCAATAATTAATGTCCTGCGAATGATTAAAGGTGAAAATGGCTTGCCATAGTGTGTTCAGACAGGGGTGGGAGGCTGTTAGGTAATAAAACATCAGGAGGAGTCAGATCAGAGGAGTGCTTTATGAAGCACAGTCTCCGTCACACACACAGAGCTGCAGTTTTATCAGCCGGAGGACAGCAGGACTTGTTTTACAGAGAATTTAATAACACACATTCGCAGAGATGACTACAATGTTCAGATACCCCGTGTTTCCGGTCCTTCCAGGTGAGATTTTTGGGGTCAAATGCATGCAAGTTGTTGACAGATAACATGGATTTGCACTTTTGGGGATTTCAGTGCAGCTTTAGCTTAAATGTGTTGAATTATATAAACAGAAATTGTGTTTTTTGTCCTTAAAAATATATTTTTTGGAAATATAATAAGTATTGAAAAATATATGCTTGTATCTAGCTATGGGAAATATAAGAAACTACTTAAATTTTATTTTAATTAGTAAAATCTATATGTATAAAAGTAATAATAACAAACAATAATAGTAATTATAATAATGTATTATATAATAATAATATCAGTTATTATTATTATTATTATTATTATTATTATTAGTAGTAGTAGTAGTAGTAGTAGTAGTAGTAGTAGTAGTAGTAGTAGTAGTAGTATTCCTAAAACATTTTCATTTGTTTTCATTATTGCTTCACTCTTTTAGTATACATTTTATGTTAAATCTCAATTAATGGAAGTCATAATGATTATTATTATTATTATTATTATTATTATTATTATTATTATTATTATTATTATTATTATTATTATTATTATTTATAATAATAACATTAATAACAATCATTTTATAATAATAATAATAATAATAATAGTTATATTATTAAGAATACTATTAATAATTAAAATAATTATAAAGTTATAATAATAATAAAAATAATAGTAATAGTAATAATAATCATTTTAGAATAATAAAAATAATTATTATCATCATTATTATTATTGATTATTGATTATTTCTAGTTACAAATTATTTTTGCCATATTTTACTTACAAATACTAGTATTCAGCTTAAAATAAAAGTGCCTAGAAAATTTTTATTTTAATTAGTAAAGTCTATATGTATATAAATAATAATAACAAAAAATAATATTAATAATAATGTATTATATAATTATATTCATATTTGTTAGTTATTATTATTTATTTTATTTTTTTCTCTGAAAACATTTTCAATTGGTTTTATTATTGCTTCACTCTTTTGATATACATTTCGTGTTATATCTCAATTAATGGAAGTCATAACAATAATAATAATAATAATTATTATTATTACTTTTTATTATTATTAAAAATAATGATAATAATTTTATATTAATAATAATAATATTTTGTATTATTATTTAGATTTTTTATATTTAAAATAAAAAAATAAGAGTGTAACCTGACCTACATGTGCTTAATGTGTCACGGTTACTACTTGTAATTTCACATTAGGTTTTTATCTCAGCACTGATTATCATGTTTATTTGGTTTATCAGTTTAAACTGTTTGGTTGTTCCAGTCTTTTTCTTGATATGGAGCTGTCTATTGAATGATACCCGCTTGTTTGATAGTGTAAAAATAGCATCCGACTGTAAACAAATAGCCATGTGAGATAACAGTCACATGAGCCCATCATTCATTATCCCCTTATTGATATCAGATTACATGATAAGACAATGACTAATCTTTATTTATTTCCTGATTTCCCAGTTTCAGGGAAACAAGACATATGGATTTCCCCCATATTGTATTACTGTTAATTCAAAATGTATTTGGTAAAAAAAAACCTCAAATCTCTTTTTATGTGTAGTCTCCCTGTTCATATGATGGAAATGTTATTTAATATTCAAATATTATATAATGGTCAATATTTTGGTCTGTTTTAGACCCCATCATTTGGGATTCCTGGCTTTGTTTTTTCCCTTGTTTGTTATGTGCTTTTATTTGTTGTTTTGTTCTGTTTCAATTAATTCCATTTTGTTTTTTTACCATTTGATCATATGATAACTGAGTTTTGTTTTGTTTTTGTTTTATTTCATTTTGTTTGTCCACATGATTTGGGAGAACTGTTTTTTGTTTTGTTTTGTTTTGTTTTGTTTTGTTTTGTTTTGTTTTGTTTTGTTTTGTTTTGTTTTGTTTTGTTTTGTTTTGTTTTGTTTTGTTTTGTTTTGTTTTGTTGACCACATGGTTTGGGATAGCTGTTTTTTGTTTTCTTTTGTTGCATTTCATTTCATTTCATTTTCTTGTTTCATTTTTTATCACATGATTTGGGATAACCTTTGTGCTTTGGTTTGGCTTGTTTAATTTTGTTTTGTTGACCACATGGTTTTACATAACTGTTTTGTTTCATTTCGTTTCACTTTTTTTGTTTCATTTTTGACCACAGGATTTGGCAAAACTGTTTTGGTTTGGTTTGTTTAATTTTTGTTGACTACATGGTTTGAGATAACTGTTGTTTGTTTTTTTGTTTTTCTACATATATTACATATTACATACATGTTATATGTAATAAATATACAAAAACTGCAGTTTATTCTTTTTAAATATTTGCTGATAATTACAATATTTACATGAAGTAATTGTATGAGTTGAAAAACAATGACTTACTGATCAATATATATTTTTAGAACATCTCAGCAAGTATTTATAATGACTATGTGCACACTAGTTACATCAGTTTTTACAGCAAATTTAAATACATTTCAGCAGTTTTTTTGCCTCATTTATCAAACTGAGCAACTATTGTTTATGTTGCACCATTTTTTAAATGCATGCATTTGTCTTTTTCTTCTCAGGTCTGGACCAGACAGACATACCAGAGGGACTGTCCCGTGTGCGCAGCATTATGGCAGAGCCAGATTACATGGATGGTGACGGCGATGAACTCATAAAGCCCAAGAAACTCCTGAACCCGGTGAAATCCTCCAGAAACCACCAGGACTTACACAGAGAACTCCTTATGAACCAGAAGAGGTGAGCACATACTGTTCAGTCCTCCTACATTTGTTCCCGTCGCTCTTTTTTTTCTTCCGCCTCCATGCAGCTCAGTCATGTTTGCTCTTTACTCTTGAATATGTGCATCATTATTATCATCATCATTATTATCCTCATTACTGCAGTGCTGTGCATGTGTTCTGGCAAACTGTCTGATCATGCTGTGAGAGCAGCTGCCATTTCCGTTAGGTCTTTAAAACACTCATGTTTGACCACAACATCAAATAAATAGAGAACATTAATATTAAATAATGTAAATAATTTGTAATATACAATAATATCGATTTTTTTTTTTTTTTTACATACTGTAATATATTATTTGCATTAGTAGCTTTACTATTAACATTGGTCTGTTTTGTATTTATAATCATTTATGAATGTATAGTTGATTAAGAAATGCATGCATTCAAGTAAATTATCTATTATATTAGATATAAATCTTTTTGATGTTTGCTTATTTTGATCTATATATGACTTTTTTCTGATGGTTATTGTCAGTGCATTCATCTACTACTACTACAGTACATTATTTACTAATACTTAACAAGTAAATAAATGGATATTACAATAATGGTGATAATGTAAATCAGTCATTACTGAAAAATGTTTGACCACGTTTGATTAATAAAGATAGGATAGAAACAATAAAGAATATGGATCATTTGTAAATGTCATATATAGTTTTATATTATAATATATACAGTTGAAATCAAAATTATTATTAATATTATCAAAATTATTATCCCTCCAGTTAAATAATATTTTGTTCAAATATTTCCCTAGTGATGACTAATGGTTAGAAGATTAAAAACATTTTAAAAAGTAGTTTTAATGGTTAATTTCTGATAACAACTTATTTTTTGCCATATTTTACTTTTTATATTTCTTTAAAATACGAGTATTTAGCTTAACTTGATAAAAAAATTGTTTATATAATAGTTTTAAAAATGTAAAATTGCTTTTAATTCCAGCCAAACTGAAAGTTATGGTCCTTAGAAGATAAAATATTATAGTAAACTCTATAATAGAAAATGTTCTTGCTCTGTTTACTTGGGAAATATTTAAAAATAATAATAAAATTAACATTTTATTGGAGGGTTAATAATTTTGTCTTTAACTATATAATCAGTAATTATTTAATGACTACATTCATTAAAACATGTCACCTGGACCATTTATATAATATATTTGATGAATGAGCAATATCACACGAGTAGCATGTGATCTGGCTGTATATCGGCACTGGCGGGAGGTGTGCGTTGCTGCTACGAGTGTGATATTGCATCTATACAACAGTTATAAAAAAGAAAATCAAACACAGAAAATCTAAAATCCCTTTTGTAAAAGGAACTACTTTATTCCACCATTTATTCACATCTGTAGTCAGAACAGCAGAAACCGTTGCTCATTCACTAACATCACTTTAGAGCTAATATTTAAATGATTCTCTAGCGTAATGTCAAAAGTGACGACAAAACTGGTGATTTTGCTCACAATTTAAGATTATTAGGCTGAACAGCATTAAATGACATCAGTCTACATAGATTTCCCAGTATTTATCTGTTGCAATCAGGAGATCACAATATTACAATGGTATAAATACAGCACTACAGCATACAAAATTGTCTAACAGCAGCAATATTTGTTAAACTGTAGAGTGTCCTCTGCTTGTTGCTGTATGTGAGTGGAGTAATACACATGAGTGAAGGGTTAAGAGGCTGGACGAGTGCTGTTACTGGCAGAATATTGCACGGCTATTTGCCAATCAGCTTCAAGAACCAGACAGAACAGTTGTATAATAATTAATAATGCATTATTATTATCCCACCTGTTGTACAACTTTTATTTTAAAGAGGATTAAATATCAATATTATGAAATAGTTTTATTATGTAAGAAGAAAGAATTTATAGAATGGGCACTGCTATGAATTGCAGTCATTGCATAAAAACGTTTGACCACATTTGGCCAGATTTGATCCCAAAAATAGTTTGACGAATGCTTTATTATTCATTACATAAAGATCAATTTTAACCATTCCACTTACTCTCATTCACAAGTGAAATTTCCTATAAACTTTGAGTCACTCTAAAAGCTGATGTTTCCCAGTGGATGTTTGGGACACGCTGAAAGATTTCCATATGTATTTGTTTCCTGACAAGAACCAGGGGAAAAAAGATGTTCGTTTTGTCTTGGTCTCTCTTCACCTCAGTGGTGATGAATTGTGGCAGTGAGGGTTTACACATGTTCCCTATTACATAAAACTGTTTTCGTTTTTTTTTTTTGTATGCTTGGAAGTTATTAGGAAGAGCCCGTGAGGGAGGAAACTGTTCTAGAAGCTTTGATGCTAATGCGAGTAGATAAGCCACAGACATTTATGTGGTGTGAAAACAGCATACAGACTCGGCACGATTACATAAACTACTGTAAAAGACTGATTCTCACCTTACACATTAGAGGAGCATGAGGAGATCTGGGTTTGTGTTTGTGTTTTATGATACAAGTATAATTTTATGCAAAATTGCTATATATATATATTTTCGCAGTCTGATAATATTTTTTCTTCAGGATAAAGTCTTATTTGTTTTATTTTGACTAGAATAAAATGAGTTTTTAATTTTTTAAAAACCATTTTAAGGTCAATATTATTAGCCCCTTTAAGCTATATATTTTTTTCGATAATCTACAGAACAAACCATCATTATACAATAACTTGCCTAATTACCCTAACCCGCCTAGTTAACCTAATTAACCTAGTTAAGCTTTTATATGTCACTTTAAGCTGTATAGTAGTGTCTTGAAAAAATACTTGTAAAATATTATTTACTGTCATCATGGCAAATATAAAATAAATCAGTTATTAGAGATCAGTTATTAAAACTATTATGTTTAGAAATGTGTTGAAAAAATCTTCTCTTGTGCATAAACAACATTAGGTTAGTCAGTACTAAAGCCAAATCTAGAGCTAATCTAACAAAATAAGTTATGATAATAGTACAAAATTAGTGCACCCTAATTTATTTGTAGGAGAAAAATATAAAATACAAAATTTAAGAAGAGCAAAATTCAAGAGAAACAAAAAATGCTTAAATTTTGTTGAATTTTTTTCAGTATATATATTTTGCATGAATTTAAATGGTATTATCTATATATTTTTAAGATGTTTAGTGACTAAAATATTATTTTAATAAATATATCTGTTTAATAATTTTTTTAAAATCTGTTTTGTTCAAATGCACCAAAATACATTGCCTATATTCACTGAGAAATGCATGCAAATATTCATCTTCAAAATGAGGTGTACTCAATTAGCACTGTGTGTATGTATGTATGTGTATATATATATATATATATATATATATATATATATATATATATATATATATATATATATATATATATATATATATATATATATATAAATACAGTTGAAGTCAGAATTATTAGCCCCCCTGAATGATTACCCCCCCCCCAGTTTGTGTTTAACAGAGAGATTTTTTTTCAACACATTTCTAAACATAATAGTTTTAATAACTCATTTCTAATAACTGATTTATTTTATCTTTGCCATGATGACAGTAAATAATATTTTACTAGATATTTTTCAAGACACTTCTATACAGCTTAAAGTGACATTTAAGGCGTAACTAGGTTAAATAGGTTAAGTTAGGGTAATTAGGCAAGTTATTGTATAACGATGGTTTGTTCTGTAGACTATCGTAAAAATAAATAGCTTAAAGGGGCTAATAATTTTGTCCTTAAAATGGTGTTTACAAAATTAAAAACTGCTTTTATTCTAGCTGAAATAAACAAATAAGACTTTCTCCAGAAGAAAAAATATTATCAGACATACTGTGAAAATTTCCTTGCTCTGTTAAACATCATTTGGGAAATATTTGAAAAAAGAAAAAAAATTCAAAGGGGGGCTAATAATTCTGATTTCAACTGTATGTGTATATAAGGGGACACTTAAACATCACAATGTAACTCCAAGTGTTGAAAACAGATTTGTAAAATTTTTTCCTTGTTAAAAGACAAGAATATTTTCTAATATTTATTATTATTATTTAATATGTATTGTGATATTTCAAAAAAAAATTTAATTAAATTACAATAGTATATAATAATGTGTAATAAGTAGTAATAAGTAACCTAGTATTAATTCTAGTATTTATGTTTGCTTCTATATTCATTTACAAATTCAGATGTTTGTGATCACTCCATATAGAAAGACAAATAATTTTATGCTTTTGCATAATTAATAAAATATATTTTTATTACAAATATTATAATAATAGTTGTTGTTGTTGTTGTTGTTGTTGTTGTTATTTAATTAGTTTATTATATTCCTCTACTGGCCATGTAAAATATTTTGTTAGTTAAATATTTAAAATTTAATTAAATAATATTGACACATTTACCGTAATCATTTTAATGATCAATCATATTATCAAATATTAAACTCACATTTTTCCTATAGGCATATAATTGAACTCTTCAGAATAAGAATCAGTTTTATTGCCAAGTGCTTAACACACACAAGGAATTTGTTTTGGCTACAGAAGCTTCCAGTGTACATAAAGTGACGAGTGACTAACACAAAATAAATAAATATGAAAAATAAAAAAGACGATAAACATTAAACAGAGATGCAGTTAGTATTTCAACTGAATTCAACTGATTCTGCGGCAGTCATGGGCTTTCTTTTGTCCTTGTTAAATACATTTCTAGCCTAAACTCACTGCACAATCCTGGAAATCATAAAGGAAAAAAATTTACACACGTTTGCTTTTTCCTCAAGTTAATTTCGACCCTGATAAAGCAAATTAAAAGTGGGTTTGTTTGGGGGAAAGGAGGGTTTCCATCATCTAAATGGGATTAGTTCCAGATGTGGATGCAGAGAGCTGTGGCGTTACATAAGGAGGATTACAGCATCCTTTAGCCTTTCCTTCTGTGACATTCACCTCCGTCTGCCTTACAAAATCACACACACACACACACACACACACACACACACACACACACACACACACACACATCGAGTGATGGAGAGACTGAGAGATGTAGCAGCCTATATATAGACTGTTGCATCATAAATTAGATAATGCATCCAGTTAGAGGGGCCACGGTGGGCTTTTATGTAATAGGGTTTTCTGTTTCTTTCTCTTCATCATCTTCTGTTGTTCCGCCAGCTGTGGGTGGTGGTGTGTAAGCAGAGATAGATGCTGTAAGGACACGAAGTGACTGTTTCTAGCACTTTGCAAAGGACCAGCGTGTTCCCGCAGACGCTGCTGTTATGTAATCTGTGACGACACACGCTGGCATTGCTGAAGATGTTCGTACCTTTGAGACTTTTAAGAACAGGAGTGTTTTGATCTTTTCGTTGCTACTGTTACTGTATGTACACCAATGCAGAAAGATGAGAGGCTGTCAGTCTGGAGATTTTTGTGAATTTTTTTTTTTGTTGTTGTTGACCATATATTGTGACTGCACAACCTTTTTGAAAGTCATACAAGTTTAAAGGTCTTGTAATAACCCCCAGGGACACTCTATTTTTTCCAATGAGTATTTTACTGAGTGTCCTATAAAGTATTAAGTTAATTAAAAAATCTTTAAATTTTAAAATACTTGTTAACAGGGGCGTTGCTAAACATAAAGCTCTACTGGGGCACGTCCCCCCTCCAAAAAATAAAAATAAAATAAAATAAATGATAATAAAAAAAAATATATATATATAATATATATATGTATATATATATATAAAAGTATTATTGTTATTATACAATTATTATTCTAAATAATTAATCCTAAATGTAACTGGAAATTAATAATTTTAAAAATCTTTTGCATAAATGTTTATTTCATTTGAATGAAATTATATAGACAATTCTATTGAATACAAAAAAAGAAGTTTTATAGAATTATCTGTTGTTTTAGACACATGGCAGAGAATTAGCTTTATTAAGTTTTACCTCCCTGACTTGTCACTTGCTTCATACAAAAAAAATCTATGAGAAAGCATGCATAGTAAAGATCACCATCATTTTATTTAAGCTTTAGTTTTGTCGACTGCGTCCCGACACCTCCACATAAAACACTGTTAATGCCGGTTTTGCAACGCATGTGCAGCGGGTGTTTTTTCAGCATGTGTGTTAACAACCGGGACTCGCACCGGGAGACTAGCAGCGCGTCTAGCATGAGGGGTTTGTGAGGCGCGCGGGTTTCTTTTTTCTGCGGACATGCAGAGATGCGCCAGTTTGCTTTTTGATTAAACTACATCGCTTTCACCAGTGTTGATTCAGTTGAATATAAAGAGTAACGTCTTTATTTCAGAATTACCACTCTTAATAAATACACTTGCATATGAAGTATTTGATATCTCAAAGCATTTACTGGGGCACTGGCGATGTTTACTGGGGCACGTGCCCCAGCAAATTGGGTCTAGCGACGCCCCTGCTTGTTAAACTATATTCTTGTTTAATGTTTGAAAAAAACTAATGGATTTTTTATTTTATCAACTTATTGCTTCATCAATTGTGTCTGCAGATTTCATTTACAATACATTTTTAAAGATATTTAAATATTTTCTCCTGCTTGGATCCACAAATCTCTCCAAATACACCAAACTATACAGTTTTATTCAGATCTGTTTTCTGAAAGTTATGACAGAGGAAAGTGTTATTACATAATTTGCCTAATTATATACAGCATATTTATTCATATTTATTTATTCTACAAAAAACTGAATGTGACGTAAAGAAAGAGATAAACAATAAAATGAGAATATTAATCTTTACTTCATCTAATTTTAATGCTAGAAATTTTTGCAAATTACTACATATTTAATGAAACAATGCTTAATTGTCTATATTTAAGTCCAAATATTAATTCATGTATAAATGTCATTTAATCTGTTAACTTTTAGTGATTTTTTTTTTTCACCCTGTTTACCTGCAGTGTCTTGCCTTAAACCAGGGGGTGTCCAGACTCAGTCCTGGAAGGCAGGTGTCCTAGAGAGTTTACACACCTCAACCAGCTAATCAAGCTTATTATATATACTAGAAACTTCCTGGCAGGTGTGTTTAGGCAAGTTGGAACTAAACTCAGCAGGACACTAGGCCTCCAGGACAGAGTTTGGACACCCCTGCCTTAAACTGTCATAAAGGAATAGGTTTATTCACCCTGCACATTTTAAATGAATTTTTTGATTTTCTAAATACAAATCAAAATACTATTACACTTATTGACCTAAAGCTGCGGTCACACTTAGAGTTTGAGCTTGTGAAATTCTTTAGTACGGTGCTGGGAAAAGGGGTGGGATTCAACAAAATGATTTGACATTAAAAAAAAAAGCAAGCGATTGGTCCATGTTTAAAATTTCTGTCCAGAGAAGTCATATTTTGATCCTCGATTGGTCTCACTCAGTCAAGATTCAAAATGCGATTTTGCAGGTCAGAGTTCTACAAGCTTAAACTTTGCAACGCAGCGAACTGCGAAACTTGTTGCCTGAGCTTGCATTTCTGGTCTGGCGCATTTGCGTGCGTATGAATAGAAGTCTATGGGGAGAAAAGTCCAGTGTGACCACAGCTTTATTCTGCATGTACGAGCAGGCTCTGCCATTTGAATCTTTTTAGTTCGAAACTTCTGGTTCCATTTACATCCATTCATTGTTTAGACATTAAAAACAGCTTGTTTTGCTGCTTGATGTTGCAAACTGATATTTTCTCATTATATAATTCTACTTTGTATAGTCAGGCGAACACTTGTTTGTAGAGGAAGTAGTTTGACTGTTTTCTGCCGTTTATTATTCCTAGTCATTTCTCCCATAAGAAACTGAATGGGAAGTTCTAAAACAATCGGAAAAAACAAGCGCCATTAATAAGGTCAATAGAGCTGTATTTTTCTGCATAATCTGAGAGTCAATTTTTTTAGTTGATTCCGCATGAAATCAAAATTTACAATGTTTATTTTTTACATACATTGTTATTCCTATAAAATTAATCCATTTGAGTTAATCCTTTGAAAATTTTTTGAATTGATAGCCTCCAGTCAAAATCTAACCATTTGCTTCTGCTCTTGGACAGCATTTTTTTCTCTGATGTCAGTTTGATGGCTTGGGGCAAATATGCTAAGCCATGCTCCTCCAACCATTAGTTTGCTGTAAGTGAAAGATGAGAGGAGGAGTGCAGAAATACCCCCCTCCCTCAGTATTCAGTTTCAGTTGGAAATACATTAGCATAGGGTTGCACAATATATCATTTCAGCATCAATATTGCAATGTGTGCATATACAATAATCATATTGCAGGATGTGCAATATTAAGTTGGGATTAAAGTTGAGCAGGAGCCACAGTTCAGATTAGATTTTAGAATATAACCATAACAGAGCAAAAGTTTATCATCTCCCTGTGTTTAGGTTAAGGCCTGTGACTGTGTGAGGATTTTAAAAGAGATACTAATATAATAATACTAATATAAAAATCAGCAACATCTTCTGGTTCACTCGGACTTTAAAAACCTTAAATATAGTTTTAACAACTGCTTTTTTTGGCCACCTATTGGCTAAATAACACAATTACTACCTTAATTTGAAGCGTCAAGTATCTTTCAAAAGGTGATTTTGACATGTTATCAGTGTTTAAATGCAAACTATAAACTGTAATCCCAGCACTTATTGTTATAATTTGAATGTTTGTAATACATAAATAATAATGTCTCATGATGACTGTTCTCAAATGCAAACTATGAACTGTAATCCCACTACTTACTGTTATAATTTGAATATTTGTAACACATGAATAACAATGTCTCGTAAGGACTGTTCTCAAACGTAGATTTGAATTTACCGGAGTGATTGTGCAAAAGAATAATTAACATATGCAAATAAGATGGTGTGGGTGTTGGAATCAAGTCACGGTCTTTTAAAGATTATTCATGCTTGAATTGAATCACATTGACTTTCACTGTCTGTGCAAAACAATGGGAGGTGTCATGTGGGAAAGTAAAATATCTCTATCCAGTTATGACTATTAATATTAGCACACCATTTTAATCTAACTTGTTTACTCTCAGATTCAGCAATTGTTCAAGTTATAACTGAACAACAAATAAAAACAACCATAAAACCACACCAATAAACAAAAAGCACATCCTTATCTTAAAACGGGCTCAAATGAAGACTGTTTACTTTTGGTTTATTATTATCAAACACTACATTTGAACCACGATTTACTGACGACACCTAGTAAAATGTCATTAAGTATAACACTAGTTATGCAATAAATATATTTTAGAAGGCACATTTAAAACTAGATTATTATTATTTAAATCAACATATTAATAACTGTTTAAGGCCCACAGTGCAGCTTTAAAATATTCTTATAACTTTACTTATAATATATATATATATATATATATATATATATATATATATATATATATATATATATATATATATATATATATATATATATATATATATATATATATATATATATATATATATATATATATATATATATATATATATATATATATATATATATATATATATCTCTTATAACTTTACCAATATGATTCAAATCCCTAGCTTTTACTTTTGTCAGCAAGAGATTGACTTAAGTTGTTTTAAATATTAACATTATGTATAATGACTTTTAAATATATATTTTAAGATTAAGTACACTGTAAATAGTGATTAGTTGACTTAATTTAAAAAACGCATTTCTTAAAAATGATTAAGTAAATGAACCATGAATATTTATAAAAAAATAAGTTAAGACAACTTAACGGTTCCAAGTTACATTGGATTTCCTTTAAGTTAAGTCAACTTGTCAGTTTTAAGTCAATGAATTTACTCACTTTTTAAGTAAATATTTATTTTTTAAATATTAAAAATGAAGTGCTATTTCATCTTTACATAAATATGCTACACTGAATAAAAATAGAAGATTATTTCACCCATATTTAGATGTCTTCGTTGTCCAAAGGTTGTATGAAACATTAAATTAACACACTTTATGTGCATTTTCTTATATATAAAATCACTTTTGCTCACTTTATTACCTTCCAACAGCAAAATGGCTAATATCTGACCCACATAACGACAAAAACAGAGTTTAGTTCTTGTCTCGTGATGGAAACACCCTTATATTAGTTTCCTCTTGGCAACATAATGGATTTAATCATTTATAAGAAACGTCCCCAGCATCATAAAGCAATGCTTTGTTTTCTCTTATCATGTTTGTGCGTGTTTGATCGATAATTGAAGTCATAAAGTTACCTGTTCATCAGACACACATTCCAGCCATGTGAATAATGTCTACTCTTGCTCTTATTTCTTAGAAAAGAATGAATAGTTGGATGAAAAGGTGAAATGCTGTTCAGAAGGTAAATCAGTGACATGACAGAAATGTTTTCTTCACTCACCTGGTGGAGATTATCGTAATTCCAGGTTTTGTGAGCCGTACAGTTATATAATCGTTGTCCAAAAAGCCAAAACATTTTGTCTCCTATTTTCTCACCTCTGATATTCCCATCTGCTCCGCTCATTTCTTACTCATACTAGTCTAGACAAGTCTACAAAGTTTTGGAAAGCATAGACAAGACAGTCAACATTGCTGAGAGCTGGATTATGTTAAAATACTGAAAGATGAAAACTGATTCATTGCTATTATAAATCTATCAATAATTTAAATTGACTTCTTTTTATAATATCAGTTCTCTATGTAATATTATATATTGTTATTATTATTTTATATATTTATAAAGAATTTTATCATTATTAATAATAGGTGTCAAGACATTTGTGCTGCCCATTACAAAACAAACCATGGGAAAGTGCTAATTCTTCAGCGGGATAGCGCTCCTTCTCATACTTCAGCCTCCACATCAAAGTTCCTGAAAGCAAAGTAGCTCAAGGTGCACCTGGATTAGCCAGCCTAGTCACCAGATATGAACATTATTGAGCATGTCTGGGGTAAGATGAAAGAGGAGGCATTAAAGATGAATCCAAAGAATCTTGATGAACTCAGGGAGTCCTGCAAGAACGCTTTTTTGCCATTCCAGATGACTTTATTAATAAGTTATTTGAGTCAGAGATGTGTGGATGCAGTCCTCCAAGCTCATGGGAGTAATGCACAATATTAATTCGGTTTCCACTGCACCATGACTTTATATTCTATACTGTACATTATTTCTCTTAAGTGACAAGACTTTTGTCTAAGCAAAGTCAGACCTTACTGTCCTAATTAAATCATTAAAATCAAGGAATGATCAGATCTCTAAAAAATGCTAGGTTGTTGTAACCCAATGTTGGGTAAAATGTGATCAATCTCAATGTTGGGTTGTGTTTTTCAAATAAATTAAAATGACACTTTTTAACCCAACAGTTAGGTTTACTCATATTTGACCCAACATTGGTTTAAAATAAACAACCCACCATTTTTTGTACACTTAAAGAAATGTTGTGTTGTTGTAACTCAATGTTGGATCAAATATGGACAAACCCAACATTGGGTTAATTTCATTCATTTTCTTTCTTTTCGGCTTAGTCCCTTTATCAATCTGGGGTCACCACAGTGGATTGAACCGCCAACTTATCCAGCATATGTTTTACGCAGCAGATGCCCTTCCAGCAGCAACCCATCTCTGGGAAACATCCGCACACTCATTCACACTCATACACTACGGACAATTTAGCCTACCCAATTCACCTATACTGCATGTCTTTGGACTGTGGGGGAAACTGTAGCACCCAGAGGAAGCCCACACGAACGCAGGGAGAACATGCAAACTCCACACAGAAACGCCAACCGACCCAGCCAAGGCTTAAACCAGGGACCTTCTTGCTGTGAGGCGACAGCACTACCTACAGCGCCACCGCGTCGCCTGGGTTAATTTCTTTTAATTAAATTTAAATGACACATTTTAGCCCAGTTTTTATAGTTATCCATATTTGACCCAACATTTGTTAAAACATCTCAGCATTTTTTGAGTGTAATAATAATAATTTATATATATATATATATAATTCATTATTATTATGATGATGATGATGATTTTTATTTTTATTATCATCATCATCATCATCATCATTATTATTACATATTATGATTATTATTACATATTATGATTATGATTATTATTGTCATTATTATAGTTATTGTTATTATTATTATTATTATTATTATTATTATTGTCATTATTATAGTTATTATTATCATTACATATTATTATTATTATTATTATTATTATTATTATTATTATTACATATTATAATTGTTATTTTTGTCATTATTATGGTTATTATTATTATTACATATTATGATTATTATTATTATTATTATTATTGTCATTATTATGGTTATTATTATTATTACATATTATGATTGTTATTTTTGTCATTATTATGGTTATTATTATTATTACATATTATGATTATTATTATTATTATTGTCATTATTATGGTTATTATTATTATTACATATTATGATTATTATTATTATTATTGTCATTATTATGGTTATTATTATTATTACATATTATGATTTTTATTTTTGTCATTATTATGGTTATTATTATTATTACATATTATGATTATTATTATTGTCATTATTATGGTTATCATTATTATTATTACATATTATTATTATTATTATTATTAGTAGTAGTAGTAGTAGTAGTATTAGTATTACATGTTGTTGTTGTTGTTGTTGTTGTTGTTGTTGTTGTTGTTATTATTATTATTATTATTATTATCATCATCATTATTATCATCATTATTATTATCATTATTCTTATTGTTATTATTATTATCATTATCATTAATATAATTATCATTATTATTATTATTATTATCATCATCATCATCATCATCATCTTCATTATTATTCATATGATTATTATTATTATTATTATTATTATTATCATTATTATTAGTAGTAATAGTATTATTAATAATAATATGTAATACATGTTTTGGCAGTTTTAGTACTTTTAGTACAGTTTTAACATTTACTTCAGTTAGTTGTCATGGCAACACATAATATTTTGAATCTAATATTTATATTTCATATATTTTTATTGTTGTGACATATGAATGGACTGTATATTGCATTATCACTGGCCAATTATTTGGCTCTTATTCCAAAACAACTTTGTGTTTCTGTCAAATTGATAATGTTTGAGTTCACTGGAAGTGTTTGATGATCAGCCGGTTTCAGCTTGATTATTATGCTGAAGCATGAGATTGAGAATTATGCAATAAAAATGTCACAGTAAAGTTCTGTAATTGAAGTTGTTAATCTCCATACGCTCTAAATGTACAGCAGCCTCTGGTCATTATGAACCAAATCCAATCCTTAAAACTCAACCCGCCAACCATCCGTATTGGATTACACTATGTGGGGCAATCAGGATTTTCACAGAAACATGTTCACAGTCACATTATGTAAGCCTATGGATTATTATCTCTAAACTGCGCTGGAGTCATCTCATCTTTTGCTCTCTCTCTCGTCGTGTCAAGCCTCTGATCGAAATTGTGAAATGGATGATGTTATGGTTTTAAATCGAATCCGGTCCTAAATTTAAACTCCAAAGTGCCTTAATTTAATTTAATTTAGTTAAAAGATGTGTGTTTTTGTTTTTCTTAGTGATTAAAATTGCAATTTAAGCAATTATTATTTAGATAAATGTAAGAAAATTCATATAGACTGAACTATATGTGACTGATGCTGGAAAAATAAGTCATGATGGGAACATTTTCAAAAATTTGTCCTATTTTCACAGGCTCCATTTAAATAAATAAATAAATAAATAAATAAAATTTAAATACAGAGTATTACCTGTTTAAAGTCAAGTTGGAGAAAAATACAGCTTTCTGAAGGTTAAAAAAATCACCTAGTAAATATGTAGGAAAGTAGATAGAGATTTATTGCTATTTATTTAAAAATATATACAGAACTGATCAAAAATGACTAATAATAAGCATTTGAATGTATTAGTCAATGTCTTATTCATTAAGACAACAGAAACACTATTGGATTAATCAGCATTCATAATTGAATCGCTTGATAATTCATTGATAAATACTTTTCAAAACTAATTTGTCGTCAACTTGTTTTGTCCTTCTCACAGGGGTCTCGCGCCACAGAATAAGCCTGAGCTTCAGAAGGTGATGGAGAAGAGGAAGAGAGACCAGGTGCTGAAGGCCCAGAAAGAGGAGCAGGAGGCTCACAAGAAAAGATCAGACCTGGAGATCGAGCTCATGAAGAGACGAGAGACACTTGAACAGGTGGGTGGGTTTTGTGTGTGTGTGTTTCCTCACATACACTACAAATACTGTGGTCAGCATAAATGAGTACACCCCTCACAAATCTATGTTTTAAATTATTATTTTATTAGGATTCTATACATTATTTTATTTTATACATTATTTCAGTCATTGCTGAAGCCAAATCTGGAGCTAATTTAACAAAATAACTTGCTGTAACAATTCAAAAATTAGTAGCCCAAATTTATGTTAAAGAAAAATATTCTATGCAAATTTGAACTTTTGTTGTAATTTTGGAGTTTGTATTGTTTTTGTGGAAATTTTGCTTGAATTTAAATGTATTATCTTTTTTTTTCTAAAGATATCTAGTGACTAAAATATTATTTTAATAAATATATCTGTTAAATAAACCTGTCTTGTTTAAATGCATCAAAATTATATGACCTATATTCACAGAGAAATTGATACATATTTTCAAAATGGGGAGTACTCATGTACTGTATACTGAGCACTGTTCATACACTACTGGTCAGAGTTTGGGATCAGGCAGATTTTTCTATTCCTCTTCTGTTATGATTATTATTGGTAATCAAGAATTAATAATGATTCTCTGAACATTGTTTTTCCTGCTTCATAATTTTGTAGAAGCTGTGATAACTTTTTAGGATTCGTTAATTAAAAACATTAAAAACAACAACATTTGTTTGAAATAGTGTAAGTATAGTCATACATTGTAATAATATACTGTGAAACTATTGTTATTATTTTTAAAATATTTTTATAATAACTTTTAAAATATTAAAATATTTTAACACATTTTTGAATATAATAGTTGTAAATGATACTATTTAATGTAATTATTATTTTTTTAAACAGCTATTTTTAATAACTAACATAACAAATTATATACATATGTATAAATGTATATATGTGTGTATATATATATATATGTGTGTATGTATATGTATATATATATATATATATATATATATATATATATATATATATATATATATATATATATATATATATATATATATATAGTTATATAGTTATGTTAATTAGCCAAGTCATTGGACAGCAGTGGTTTGTTCTGTAGCCAATAAAAAAATGATATTTAAGATGTTCTTAATAGTATTTACCTTAAAAAGTATATAATTTAAAAAAAATTACAATTATATTAACACTATTATAAAAACATTAAAACAGTCATTTCAGCCAAGTTAAAACTAAACAGCACTCAGGAAATATTTGAAAAATATTCACAAATATTTCACAAGAGGGCTAATAATTTTGCCTTCAAATGTATATATAAGATATTTGAAGGCAAACTTATTAGCCCTCCTGTAAAATTGTAGTTATTTTTCAAATATTTGTAATAATTAATGTCACAATAAATAGATGTGTCCTTGATGAACAAAAGTAAATACATTTCTATGGTGCGTGTAGTACTGAATCACATATGATGATGTATCCCAATTTCAACCAAAACATGAAGCAGCCCACAATACTGATGGTAATAATAAGAAATGTTACTTGAACAGCAGATCATCATTTCTGAAGCATCATGTGGTCCATACTGAAGCCAGGAGTAATGATGCAAATGATTTCACAGGAATAAATTACATTTTGGGCGGCACGGTGGCTCAGTGGTTAGCACTGTCACCTCACAGCAAGAAGGTCACTGGTTTGAGTCCTGGCTGGGCCAGTTGACTATAGGTGAACTGAATAAACTAAATTGTCCACAGTGTATGAGTGTGTTTGTGAAAGAGTGTGTATGGGTGTTTCCCAGTACTGGGTTGTGGCTGGAAGAGTATTTGCTGTGTAAAGCATATGCTGGAATAGTTGTCTGTCTATTGACCACAATAGTTGACCACTGATGAATAAAGGGACTCAGCCGAATGAGAATGAATGAATGAATGACATTTTAAACCACATTCAATAAGAAAAAATAAGAAAATAAAGATATAATATTTCACAGTTGTAAAGTTTGACTATATTCTTGATCAAATGAATGCAGCCAAAATAGGCTTCATTTAAAAACATTATTAAAAACCACACACTTTTGAGCAGTTGTGTATATAATGAGTTTACAGTAAGCAAAAATGTCTGACAGAAACCATCTTCTTTTACTTCAGTTGGAACTGGATCAGCATAAGGACGACGAGGAGCAAGAAAACACCCCAGAGTTCGTCAAAATGAAAAGCAATCTGAGAAGAACCAAACAAGAAGCGGACGGGCAGGAACGCAGCACCTAGAAACCCACTTTCATGGCCCATTCATTGACATGGCAGCCGGACTGTGGTTTGTGGGGATTTCCTGGTGTTTCTCCCAAATGTGTCCCTGTGAAACAAGTGACTGTAGACGAACAGTTCCTGTTGCCTGCTTGCAGACACAACCAGTATTCACTCTGCCTCTTTTTCCTGAACAACCATCACAAATGAAGAGGATTGACCAATTAACACACACACACAAAACTCTTGCACATGGACGCAGCCTCATTGCCACCGGCTTTGAAAGAACATGCATGGCGGAACAAACAGAGACCACATGAGTACATTGTTGGGTATTTTTTATGATATTTTTGGAGGGGGGCACATATTATTTTTACAATTTTATTTTCAAGAAAAAGCGGGACACTGGATGAACTCTTTTAAGCCAAAACAATCCTCTTTTATTTATGTTCAGTCTAGGTGTTTTGTTGGAAAGGGTGACATTTTATTTTCTCTTTTGGCTGACGAGTAAAATGAAAAGGAAGCTAAATATAAAGTTGCAAGGTGTGACGGACGGATCGTGCTTGCTTTTTATGAACTGTAATATTTGTGCGCTCCCTCTTGCTCAATTTCACTAAGCAATACTAGTTAGTTTTGTGAGTTTTTCTTTGCAAATATTTTTGTTATATCTTTTTTTATGAGAATATGTTACTAATAAGTTAATACACTTCAGTTCAATGTGATAAATGCAAACGCATCTGTTTTCTTTCACTTGAATGAGGGAAGAGAACGTGAAATGCTTATTGAAGAAGAAAGACATGTGGTTTTGTGTAGATTTGAGCCAATAAATAACCACTCCTTGTGTTCCTTTAAAACTTCTTTTAATAAATATAATTATTTTATCATGTTGAATTAGTTGCTAAGTTGGTCTTTATGAATTGCTGTGTGACCAAGAAATACTAGGGATTGTTTAAAGAAGGATATTTCCGTTATCCCTCTGGTGGCCATTTTAAGAGTAAAAAGGTGTGTTGAATATGTACTGTATGTATATACAGCTGAAGTCAGATTTATTAGCCCCCCTTTGAATTTTCTTTTTTTAAATATGTCCCAAATGATTTTTAACAGAGCAAGGAAATTTTCACAGTATGTCTGATAATATTTTTTCTTCTGGAGAAAGTCTTATTTGTTTTATTTTGGCTAGAATAAAACCAGTTTTTGTTTTTTAATAAACATTTTAAGGTCAATAATATTAGCCCCTTTAAGCTATATATTTCTTCAATAGTCTATCGAAACCATTATTATAACAAACCATCATTATACAATAATTTGCCTAATTACCCTAACCTGCCTAGTTAACCTAATTAACCTAGTTAATTCTTTAAATGTCACTTTAACCTGTATAGAAGTGTCTTGAAAAATGTCTAGTAAAATATTATGTACTGTCATCATGGCAAAGATAAAAGAAATCAGTTATTAGAAATGAGTTATTAAAAATATTATGTTTAGAAATGTGTTGAAAAAAATCTCTCCGTTAAAGAGAAAATGGGGAAAAAATAAACAGGGGGTTAATAATTCAGGGGGGCTAATATTTCTGACTTCAACTGTATGTTTGCAGGGATGGGCGAAAATACATTTAAATGTGTATCAAAATAAAATACAAAATACAGCAGCCACAAAACGTATCAAAATAAAATAGTGTATTTTGGTATTTTAAAAAAATACTTCGAAATACTTTTACAAGTTAGCATGACCCTTCTTTGCAAACCTTCCATGAATAGGCTTATTTGATCAATCTCTTCACTGTTAAACGTGAAGTAAACTATATTTGATAGCAACAGCTTTTCTCTGAGCAGGTTTTAGCAGATTCTCTGCCACCTCGTTCACCTCTACTCTTACCGTACATGCATAGACATCAATACTTTTTTACTTGTTTCTTTTTTATTTATTTAGTATACTTATTTGTACAATTTTCATACAGAAAGCCCTGTTTAATGCAAATACTGTAATGAGAGATAATGAGAAAATAGTACTATATCTGTGTCAGAATTATTAGCCCCCTGTTTATTTTATTCCCCAATGTCTGTTTAACAGAGAGCAGATTTTTTTCAACACATTTCTAAACATAATAGTTTTAATAACTCATTTCTAATAACTGATTTCTTTTATCTTTGCCATGATGACAGTAAATAATATTTGACTAGATATTTTTCAAGACACTTCTATACAGCTTAAAGTGACATTTAAAGGCTTAACTAGGTTAATTAGGTTAACTAGGCAGGTTAGGGTAATTAGGCAAGTTATTGTATAATGATGGTTTGTTCTGTAGACTATCAAAGAAAAATAGAGTATATTATTAAAGAGGTAATAATTTTTACCTTAAAATGGCTTTTAAAAAATTTAAAACTGCTTTTATTCTAGCCGAAATATAACAAATAAGACTTTCTCCAGAAGAAAAAATATTATCAGACATACTGTGAAAATTTCCTTGCTCTGTTAAACATCATTTGGGAAATATTAAAAAAAGGAAAAACTATTTCAAAGGGGGGCTAATAATTCTGATTCAACTGTATTTTCCATCCATTGTGTGGCCAGTAAAATTAATATAATCTCTGTATAATAATTATTCAGCCTCTTAACATTCTTATATTTTTAAAGGGTGATATATGAAGTGTTTTTTTTTTCACAGAATTTTTGAAAATGACTAAAATGGAGTTATCAATTTTTGCAAATAAACTTCATACAGTTGAATTCAGAATTATTAAACCCCCTTTGAAATCTTTTTATTTTATTTCAGACGAAAGTAACAAAGCGATTTTTTCGAATTTGCTTTCCAGGCTGTAGCAGCACATTCAGCATGCAACACTTGATTGAGCGGCCAACTTGATTTCGGGACTGTGTCCCGCGGTTGGGTCTAAATTTAAGTTTTAAAGTGCAAATGTAAATTATTGAAGCAGTTCTTTTATTCCTTATTACAATGTTTTTCTTTTCATGTGTCACACTAATGATCAATCTACAGGCTATGTAGTGCAGTAACACATTCTAAAATTTGCAATCTGTTTTTTTTTTTAGTTTAAAAGTAAATCAGGTTTAAATGGCAGGAGTTCCTGATGAAAGTGTGTGTGTGTGTGTGTGTGTCTGCGTGCGTGTGTCTCCTCACATACACTAAAAATGCAGTGTTCAGCATATAGAACACAAGTCTATCTTTTTCAAAGTACGACTTGAGATGAAAGTAAACCTCTTATTTATGCCCCACTGCTAATAGAAAAATCTTATTTTTCGCTTCCATTAGAGTTTAATAAAACAAATATTTTAAAAATATAGAAAATTTTTACATTTTGCATTGTCAGATTGCTTTTGAAACATTTGACCAGGGTGTCCGTGGGGTCTTAAAACCTATTAAAAATGTATAAATCAATTATGTGAAATTTAAGGCCCAAAAACTATTAAAAAGTCTTAAGTGCTGTTTTACAAGGTATTAAATTTTATATCATTTTTGATTATTCAATGTACAGTTGTATGCTAAAGTTTGCCTGAATTAAACCTGTCAATATCAGGATGCTGTGTAGTTTATATATGACATCAATGAAATCCTGCTAGATCCTGACATCATGCTGCTTTGTTTACTGCAGGAACCAAGGTAACACCATTATTTCTGCAGTTCTATAGGCGCCAACCTGCTGAATTAGCTAGATTTCATTTATTCATTTTTTTTCCGGCTCAGTCCCTTTATTTATCTGGGGTCGCCACAGCGGAATGAACCGCCAACTTATCCAGCACACGTTTTATGCAGCGGGTGCCTTTCCAGCAGCAACCGATCTCTGGGAAACATCCATACTCTCAAATTCACACTCATACACTACAGACAATTTAGCCTACCCAATTCACCTGTACTGCATGTCTTTGGACTGTGGGGGAAACCGGAGAACCCAGAGGAAACCCACGCGAATGCAGGGAGAACATGCAAACTCCACACAGAAACGGCAACTGACCCAGCTGAGGCTCGAACCAGCAACCTTCTTGCTGTGAGGCAATCGTGCTACCCACTGTGCCACCATGATGCCCAATTGTTGTTTATCTTGTTAAACGTTTTAAACCACTAACAGAGTTGACATTTTCCACCATTTTGTGCTTTAACTGAAGATGCTAACCTCAGAATAGATACCACATGGCAAGTCTAAAACAGGATTTGATGTATTTTTATCATGTTGTTGTTTATAGAAAGTCACTGAAGCATCACTATAACAGAGTTGACATATAATTATTAATACTACTAGTGTATTCTCAACTTCTTGCAGATATTAATAAGAATAAAGTAAATGACGCCTCAATGCCTTTGAGTTTCCCATAACAGGATGTGACATCACTTGGAGCAACTCACATGTTTTTTTTTCCTATCAGTGCTTTAAAGATTGCCTTGTCTTTTTAAATAACTGATGTAACTGAGTTGACTTGATGTATGGATAAACATAAAATGATTTATTACAAGGTGGCACGGTGGCTCAGTGGATAGCACTGTTGCCTCACAGCTAGAAGGTCGCTGATTCGAGACCCAGGTGGGCCATTTCTGTGTGGAGTTTGCGGTGTTCTGCGTGTGCTCCAGTTACACCCCACATTCCCCCTGTCACAATCAACATGTGGTATAGGTGAATTGAATAAAATAAACTGGCTGTAGTGGGCAACATGATGGCTCAGTGGTTGGCACTGTCGCCTCACAGTAAGAAGGTCACTGGTTCAAGTCCCGGCTGGCTCAGTTGGCATTTCTGTGTGGAGTTTGCATGTTCTCCCCGTGTTGGCGTGGGTTTCCTCCGGGTGCTTTGGTTTCTCCCAGTCAAAAGACATGCGCTATAGGTGAATTGAATAAACTAAATAGGCCGTAGTGTATGAGTTTGTATGGATTTTTCGCAGTACTGGGTTGCAGCTGGAAGGGCATCCGCTGCGTAAAACTTATGCTGGATAAGTTGGCGGTTCATTCTGCTGTGGCAACCGCTGATGAATGGAGGGACTGAGCCGAAGGGAAATGAAATTGGCTTTAGTGTGTGTGTGTGTGTGTGGGAATGAGTGTGCATGAGTGTTTCCCAATACTAGTTTACAGCATCCTTTGTGTAAAACATATGCTGAAATAGTTGGTGGTTCATTCCGCTGTGGTGACATCTAAGATAGAGACTAAGCTGAATGAATGAATGAGTTTTATTACTGAATTTACAAGTAATACAGAAAATTTATATTTTATCCAATTATTCATACAAGTAAATGAAAATGGATGAAAATTAGACTTAATTGTTTAATAATAATCTTCGAAGCTGAATATTTTAATCAGGAGGAACCGTCGCTCATTTATTATTATCATTATTATTATGGTGTCCAGTCAGTTTTGACAGCAACCAGAACAAGTTTGACCAATAAAAGTCTGACATGAATGTATGAAATGAATAACAGTCTTGAAGTCCTGCAACTTTCAAAGGTGTTATTAAGTCATCAGGCATTTTCCTAACAAGGCCTGTCCTGCCCACAGCAAAAAATGAAAACGTCCATATAAAAGTTTAATTTTGAGGGTAAAAATGATTCAGAAGATTGAGACTTCAGAAAACATTGGTAATCTTGTAATCTTTTTATCCTTCGTAGCAAACTACAGATTGAGGCTGAGGCTCTTAGTTACTCATAGAATGCTAAAATGCTAAAAGCAAAAGCAAAATAGAAATGAAACTAGAGCAGATCTTAATTCCAGAGGTTCTTATGTAACTGTGCTGTGTTGAACATCTGGTAGCAGAAGTAGGTCTGTGAACTGTGTCACTGAATTAAGCCCTTTAGAAAGATGTACTTATCACAGCTAAAATAACACTGTTTTGATTTCAGCACTTTACCTTTATGGAAGGATTCTCTGAATATTACACCATTTCCAGCACTGTCTTACCAGGACTTTCCTACAATCAGTCAAATTATGAAATATTAAGCTGGCAACGAATCTTCAAAAACACTCTCTTTAGTTCTTTGTGCACTTCTTCAGAGAAATGTTGGTTTTATAAATGATAAAATTGATATTCATAAAATTAACTAATTCATCATTTATGTTATAACTTGCACTTACTTTTTAGTTAGATAGCTGTTATCTTTGGAAAATACCATTAAGTTTTTTTCTGATTCCATTGGCCAGGAAATGTGTATTTAAAAATAGTATCAATGCTGCTGAAATACTTATGATAAAGGGCAAAACAATATGCATCTAGTAAGAAAGTAAAGAAGTAAAGTAAAAAAAATGCCATCCCATGGTTTTATTATAGTAAAAGTTCAGTATGTTTTTGCCCCATTGATTGTTATAATTTCTAGAGTTAAACTATGATTAGTGGATCAAAATCAAAGCTGATTTGTGGGTTTTACTGAAGGTAAAATTGACTTTGAGAAACTCATTTGGAGTTTTATCTTGTATTATAGATTGTGTTTATTATCATTGCTGATTTCGATTTTTGTTGTGTTTCCCAGTGATAGGTTGCAGCTGAAAGGGCATCCGCTGCGTAAAACATATGCTGGAGAAGTTGGTGGTTAATTCCGCTGTGGCGACCCTTGATTAATAAAGGGACTAAGCTGAAAAAAATGAATGACTGAATGATGGGTGTTTGTGTTGGTGGGTTTGTAAATAGAAGGACAATACCACCCTCTGGTGCTAGAAAAATGGGATAGGAATAGTTTTCAGGCAGTATTTGGGGCATCAGTCGCTCAATTTCACTCAGTGTTAAATATTTCGCTTGGTGGCTCAAAAACGGGTTCGTCCATTAAGTCGTGTTAAGTTCTAAGGGCGTTTTTTGTCTTATCAAAGATACACGCTGGCTAATAATACAATCTTTTCTTTGTAATGCTTACCCAAACTGACACTCGTTAAACAAATGCAAAATGTAAAGGATTTTTCTTTTTAAAATTATTTACTGAAATGACAAGTCGCTGTAATCACAGTTAACTTTGATTTGTCCGTTCTTAAATACGGTGAGAAAAGTTACATGCACCACGTGACTACGCTGTCTATGTTGAGCAGTGAGCAAAACATTTATGTGTAAATAGCATAGACTGTAAAATAAATAGCTATGTAAGGACGATCAATTTATTTGGGAAAATTGTGTATACAAATAAAAGATAAAATATTATTCACTCTGAATGTGTAAAATTAGTAGCAACTTTAGTACTGTCAGTATCCGCTTGCCATTCTAGCAAAGAACAAACCTATATCCTTTTTGACTCTACCAACTTCTATTTCTATAGGTCCTACCAGGGTCCTACGCTCATGTGGCATTCATGTCCAAATGACAACAAACCAATGTTGTCGAAATTAAAAATAAACAAATATATAAGCGATAAGACAGTAAATAAGTGCACACCAATGTGAATAAATAAAATCTCTTTACAAAAGAAACCGAAAGTTATGTTTTCACACCGGCAAAATTCGGGGCAGCTCACTCACGCTTCAGACATGGCGACGCAGATGGCGGTAAATTCAGGTATTAATGTATACATTTTGTATTTCAACGTATTTAGTGTTTTATACGATGTAGAAAACTGACTGTTGTATCAGCACGTTAAACCAAAGCATTTCATTACATTTAAAGTACAAGTTCTTCGTCAGCCATTCACTTTATCGCTATCTTCACCAGAAAATAGGCTGAAAGTGTGTAACTAAATGCGCAACACTAACGTTACGTTACATTGTTTACTTATATCTGGGCACCTTTTAAATGAGGTTTTATTAAGGTAAAAGTCATTGTAAGACGTGTTCTTTGTGCGACCAGAAAAATAAATGTCTCTTAAAATCGCCTCGTGATTACGCTCTTTACGTCTAATACAAATAATATCGTTACATGGAAAAGATAAGGCCTGAATTAAGTCTTAAATATACTTCATTATCTATTTAAGAGGTAACCTTACCTTTATACTGTTTAGTGGTATACATATTTTGTCTTATTTTGCATAGTTGCATATCTGTTTCCTTGTTTTGTACCTTACGGCTGTTGTTGGTGGTTATCAGTGAAATGAAAGTTGTATCAGCTCTGCTATTGAGATGTTAGGTTTTTGTTTTGTTTTTTTAAAAATGTAAATTTGACAGCTTGAGTTTTTTTTTTTACATTTATAGATCACGATAAAGGTAAAAGTGGAGTAACTGAATGGCTTTTATTTTGTGAAAGTGACAAAAACACTAGTCCAAAGACACTTAGTAAACATGAGGGTTGTAATAGTCTGAAACTAAAACAGTAAACCTAAATAACTTGTTGCTTAAAATAAATGCTAACTAAACTAAGCAAAAAAAAAAAAAAAAAGAAATAAAAAATGAAACCATATAAACACTTTAAAGTGAGATATTTACTAATAAAACATGCAACAAAAGGACAAAAACGTTCAAGTGAAAACAGAAAAATTCTTTTATATAGTTACTCAATTATACGTCTCACTGACAGAAGAAATAATGTGAAAATGCAACTTTTTAGTCACTAATCTAGAGAAATACATATGAACAGTTTAGATGCAAAAACCTCTAAAAGCCATTTAATAGTTTCTTCTAAAATTAGCATTTTTCTGCAACTCGTGTGTGCGTGTGTGTGTGTGCGTGTGTGTGCGTGTGTGCGCGTGTGTGTGTGTGTGTGTGTGTGTGTGTGTGTTGGCTCAGTGATTTTACATTTATAGTGATGGATACGTTTTTTTCATTGCCAACATTTCAGACAGCATTTAGAGGTTTTTGCATCTGAGCTCCTCATATATTTTATAAAGAGATTGTGATTCTGTTTGCAGGAGCCAGTCTGTGGGGCCCGCTGAAGGAGCTCTGGGAGGCTGTGGAAGGGGCCATATGGAGACGTCAGCCAGAAAGTGTTCATCTTTTAGATCTGCAGTTGAAGAAACACAAACCCTGCTTCCTCAACCTCTTCAAAAACCCAGTACGTAAATAATAATCTGACCAATCTGATAATGGCATAACTTTGTTTGGCTGCAGCAGTTTCGTTCCCTGCAACTTTTCCGATTAAGTATCCCAATGTTTTCGGCTGCTCGCGCCACTTGCATAATGTCAGGTGACTCGGGCTCTGCGCAGCCTTTAACTGCAGCTCGTGCTGTATTGAACAGACGCACGTCACTTCATAACTATAGCGGCCGTTTTTCGACTGAGCTAAATTTATTTTTGATGTCTTGGTCACACTATTTGGAGGGCTGGAACAAATTGCCTCGGGGTCCAAGTTCAGCTTGCGGGCTGCCAGTTGAATAGCCTGATACATGGAAAACATGGTTTTATTATCTGTAAACTCAAAAAGCTTCAAATATATTTTTATCTTGTTTTTTTGGGGAGCATTGGTACTATTTTTTTATATAGGGTCCATACGGTCATGGAAAACCTGGTAAAGTCATGGAATTTTGACTTGGTGTTTTCCAGGCCTGGATAAGTTTTGGAAAAACAGCAAAACCCACAAGGTTTTGGAAAAGTCATGGAAATTACATTTACATTTAGCAGACATTTTTGTCCAAAGCAACTTAAGCTGCGGTCACACTAGAGTGTCTTTCGGTGCTGCTAAACAATATGATTAGACATTAATAAAAATGAGCGATGGCTCCATATTTTAAATTTCTTCAGTTATAAATGATCTTCTATTGGTCTCACGCAATCACCTGATGTGATTTTCCAGGTAAGAATTCACCAAGCTTGAACTTTCGAATGCAGTGAAATGCGAAACACGTGCTTGCGTTTCTGGTCTGCCGCATTTGCATGCCTATAAATGGTAGCCTATGGAGTGAAAAGTGCAGTGTGATCGCGGCTTTATAATAGAAGTAGTTTTACCTACTATTACTAGTTTAACAATCTATTAAGATTATCTAAAATGACTTTGACAAATATCTGTATATTGGAATGGAGGTTAGTTGTTTTTACTTTTCTTTTCTTGGCCAAAAACATGAAACAAAACAAACACATTATAAGTGCTGTTTAAGCATCATCTGTTTTACATAGATATAAAAAATAAATTAAACTATTGCGTGTTTTATGATATGCTGTAATAAATTTAAACCTTTCTTATGATTTACCACGTATATGTAGACGTTACATGAAACATTAGGTCATGAAAATTGACTTGAAAGTCCTGGAAAAGGAATTTTTGTAGAAAAAATGTGGATGAAACCTGTTATAAGTAGGGTACATAGGTAAGCAAAAAAGTGTTTACTGTAGTAATTGGTCTTGGTAAAAGCTCTTGCAGTTGAAAATCTATGGACAATATTTCACTGAATAAACATTAAGATCAGATTTATTTATTAGATTTTTGTGACAGTTAACAAACAAAGTCAAAAGAGAAAATAACAGTACAAATAGAAAAATGAAAACTAAACAACATTGTAACCCTATTATTCTGCAACACACATTAAATGATGTGCATAAACAATATATGATGTGCATTCATTTTACAAGTTGAGCATATAAACAGGTCAGTACCGAAAGTTGAGGTTGGCAGCATGGTGTATTAGGTCAAATAAATAATTATAATAAAAGAAAAAATGAAAAGAGAGAGAAACGGCAAAATATATTAAACTGAATAGACTGGGGGTGGCACATTCTTCAAACTTGTGGTTTTATGTCAAGAAAGAGTTGAATGCTAGTCCTATATCAGCTAGTCCTATATGTAGTCATCTGGAAGGTACAGACTAAAAGTGTAAGATGAGCAACCATTCATTCTACTGTAACTGCTTCAAGTTTCAGAGATTTGACATGCTTCAAGAATGGCAACCAAATGTTAAAAAATCTAATCACTAAACTCTAATTTAGCAAAAATAACATTAAGATTAGTTGAATTAAATAATAGACACACACGCATTAAACTGAATGATAAGAGCTGGAAATCAGGTGTTTGATAGTAATAGATTTATAAAAAGCCCTCAGTGTGAATGAAACATAGTTCTACGTTTCTGTAATATATAGATAAAATACTTATTTTGTATAGTGAAAAGGATATTTTTGCTAAAAACAAAATCTGCTTAAATGTAGAAAAAAGTGCACTTTTGATGATGTATTGTGATATAAATACTAATAGTTTTGAAAATGTAGCAATGGCTTGTAAACGCTGCACCAAACCATATAAAAAACACTGTAAAATACTATGTTTTTTCTCCAAAACAGCCGAAGAGTGCAGAACAGAGAGAGAAGGTTCGGAAAGCCAGTACAGAAGGCGTCGCGATCCAGGGTCAGCAGGGAGCAAGACTACTTCCTGAGCAACTCATCTCTGAAGCCTTCATCCTCAGTGACCTTTTTGACCTTGGAGAACTAGCTGCCCTCGAACTGCTGCTGGCAGGTACACATGCTCAACATACACTTCAGGACTGATCTTATGGTGTCAAGGCAGTGAAGTGTCTTTTTAAATAATGGGGTCTTCATGTGTATTTTTAGGAGAGCACCAGCAGCCTCACTTCCCCGGCCTGACTCGAGGCCTGGTAGCTGTGCTCCTTTATTGGGATGGCAAACGCTGTGTGGCCAATTCTCTCCGCTCGCTTATCCAGTCCAGACATGGGAAGACTTTTACTCTTGACTTGAGGTTTGCTGTTTTTCTTTTTTTCTCTCGTACTTACTTTTTAAGACATATTTTGTCTAAGGGTTTGGCAGGTTATTGAATGCACTGCAAAACAACTCCTAGGAATATAGAAATGTTGGTTCTTTGAATCCAGTTTATTAAAAACCCCATCTATACCAACGTACAGTAGCCTGCAGTAGAGTCCACGTCTGTCATGTTTGAGGCCGTTTGTGTGTTCTCAGAAATGCTGAGAAACTTTCATATTGTATAGTTTGTATTAGAGTTGATGTTATTTTTGTAAGTTAACCAAATATCATCCAGGTATCAATTACAAAAACTAGGATTTTCTGTTGGATTATTGCAAAAGACAAGATCTGTGAGCAGCAAAAACTTGTGACTCATACGTGTTGTGCTTATCAAGAGATATAGAATACATTTTAAAGCATCAAGATACTTCACAGAAGAGCAAAGTTATAATGTTATTTATTAACCAACTATACCTATATATATATATATATATATATATATATATATATATATATATATATATATATATATATATATATATATATATATTTGTATTATTATAGACATGTGATATTGTACATTTGATCAGTTTCTCTGAAATATCCAGAGAAGCTGATATGACAATGAATCCAAATCTCCTCTCTCACCACTACTAAACTTTAGAGAATTTTTCAGCGTTTATTTTAAAACCTGCAAGTGTTTTTAGTTATGAAGGTTTGCTAGAGTGTCTGCTAAACAACAGTCAGGCTGTAAAACCATCTGTAGATTTCTTTTTCAAGATTTTTTTGACAGTTAAACAAATAGGAGTAAAATAGAGAATAACAGTACAAATAGACAAAATATATATGTATAACAGTACAAAATTGATTTATAAAAAAACATAATAAATAGGCCACACTATAACCCACATATTGTCAGTGTTGGGCACGCTCCTTTAAAAGTGTAATTAGTTATAGCTATTACTTCTCACAAATAGTAACTGAGTTACATCATTATAAAAGTAACTAATTACCAAGGAAAGGAGCTATTGCGTTACTTTAAAAAAATAGCATTTGTCAAATACAAACTACACTATTTTAATGTTGTGGGACAATGTGAGAGTTAACAGCAGCATGTCCTCAATATATAGCTAGATATTATTTTGTTTAATTCTGTCTGAGTAATAAGTGCTTCCGCTGGCGAAAGATGAAGTTTTATTTGCTTTGATGTCATGGCTTCAGCTCCTCCTTTGGTAGCAGAGCTCACGTTATCACCTGCACAGCCACTAATTTAATTTTGTGGGGGCATGTGACGAAGTGAGGTGCTTCATTAGATTAGTTACTCGCCGACACACAGAGACTCTTTTTATTTTATTTTTTTCCCCCTGGGCATAAGTTGCATGATACACAAACATTTTTACCTTTCAACTCAACGAGGGAAATGCAGTGCTTATATTTCCCGTTTTCAAACGCTACCTTTGAACTTGTTGTATTTGTCATCGTTCTGACTCCTGGTCGTTGGTGTGTGCGACTGACTGTGCGCGTGCTTGTGTGAACATCTGCACTTCTCTGCCTCTGATTGGCAAATGATGGAAATGTACTCTATAAAAGCCAATCATCACGTTCTCAGTTACACCATGTTGACAGACACACCAATCATCATCACTGGTTGGTTATGTCCCGTCCCGAACACACACGCACACCCCAGAAAGAGAGGTCCTAAAGAGCTGAGAGAGAGACGCCGCTCGCATGAAAACCACTTCAGTGTTTTCATTTATAGTATAGCGCATTTTATTGTCAGTAATGGTAACGGCATTGTAATAACGGAAGCAGTAAATTATTTGATTATTCGTTACTGAAAAAAGTATCGCAGTTAGTAACACTGTTTATTTATAGAACTGTTATTTCCATCACTGAATATTGTACAGCAAACAATATATGATGTGCACAGTAACTATGACAAATTAAGCATATTAACAGGTCAGTACTGAACGTTGAGGTTGACAGCATGGTGTATTAAGTCAAATAAATAATGATAATAAAATACATTTAAAAAGAGAGAGAGAAGGGAAAATTTGTTCGAGTGAATGGGCTGTGGGGTGGGATGTTCTTCAAATTTGTGGTTTTACTTAAAAAAGGGCTTGTGTCCATCTATAGTTTTCTATAGGCACTTTGTAACAAACAGCTTTTTCAAGATTTGCCTGAAACCCTCAGAGTAAAACATTTTGAGCTCGTTTTAACCATTTTTGATTTGTCATTTCTTTCCATCCCTGTAGTCCCGAATTGGTGAATCTCACCACACGGTTCACAGATGAGCTGATGGCCCAGGGTTTGACCAAGCAAATACTGAACCTGATCTCCGACGTCAGCGTGAGCCGTGAGTTTGAGAGGCTGCAGAAAGAGCGCGGTCTTGGCAATGAGAAACACAGGAAAGAGGTGAAGCTTTTATCTGCTTATGAGAACTACGTTAGCTAATGGATAGATTTATTTATAATTGTTTTTATGATACAGGTATCTGACCTCATCAAAGAGTGCCGACAGTCTCTGGCAGAGTGTTTGTTTGCGTGGGCATGCCAGTCACCGCTAGGCAAAGATGACACACTGGCCCTCATTGGGCATTTGGAGATGGTGACCGCTGAAGCTGATGGGTCTTTGGATAGTGTCAACCTTGCTTTAGTCATGGCGTTGCTCTATTCCCTGGATGTTAGTTTCCTGGAGCAAGGAACAGAAGATAGAGAAGGTATTCGTGTAACTACTGTATTTATTACTGTATTTTTAATTCTTGATTGTTAAAGAGATAGTACCAAAATTTACAATTCTGTCAGTATTTACCTACCCTTTACTAGTTTCAAACCTGTTTGAGTTTTTTCCTGTTAAACACAAAAGAAGATATTTTGAAGAATTCTGAAAAACTGTAACCATTGACTTCCATAGTATTTGTTTTTCCTTCAATGAAAGTTAATGGTTTATTTCTTTTTAGGGAAGAAAGAAAAAATGTAATGATAATAATACAAATAAAAAATACAATAACAACAGAACTTACTTGAACAGTTGACTGGTCACATGAACACATACATATAAAGATCAGTTTACATTATGTAAAGGCATAGGCACAATCCATTTCTCCCAATATTGCAGGTATTTGTCCATTGTAGTTTTAATGAAAAGGGGTTGGGTTGTAGCCACTTTTGAGCAAATTAGCATGTTTTGTGTTCTACAGAAAATAGAAACTTGAACAGGTTTTGAATCGCTGGAGGGGGAGCAAATATTCAGTTTTTGTGTGAACTATTTTTATTTATTTATTTATTTGTAATGTTCAAACAGGAAAAGATTAAAAGATAATCGGGCCTGACTCAGCATGAATGCTGTTTTTCAGCAGGTTCCTACTTTGCAGAACATAAAAACATATAGAGACCTTTAACGTCTCCCCCATCAACACATGAGAACAGTACAAACAATCACCAAACAGACAAAATGAAGAGAGACAGGCTACTATCTCAGTGGCTACAGCGATAGTTGACCATCAGATGACGAGCATGGGATTTTTAAGTCTCAATGTTGGTATTGCTTTAGATGTTGTGGGATCTCATTTCAGGCTTTTGTGAATATATAAAAGAAAGATCTCTGTCCATAACAGTTTTTAAAAGCTGGTAACAGCAAACATCTATTTGTTACAGATCTGATGGAACGATCAGTCCTTGTATTGGTACCAAAGCAGAAAGGGCTGCAGAAGTAGCACTATTTAAAATATGATAGTACAGTTTAATCTCTGTGTTCATAATGTCATTTTGAAATGATAAAGCATTAGAGAGTGATAGCACAAAACGATGATGTGTCCATCCAGAAAGGCTATTGTGGATCTTATAGGCCCTATTATAGAGTAGGTGATATTATGTGTTTATAAACATGTGTTTCTGTAATGATTAGACCTGCTCCAGGCTTTGCCTCTGCTGACAGAGAAGCAGTACGTTGCAGCAGTGCATAGTCGGCTGGTTGAGGGTCAAGGCTGGAAGCTTCCAGGACTGCAGGCAGTGGTGCAGCTGGCCTGGGCTCTGTCTCTGAGGGCCCTTTCACAACTTCCACAGGGTGCAGGTGGATACACACTTCCATTGTTGATGTCAAAATTCTATTTACTCTCATGACATGTCCTTATGTTCTATAGTTTCTTATAGTAGAAGCAGTTATGGAGAAAGACCAGAAAATGCCTCAACTTCTTGTTAATTTTTATTCAGCTTTAGTGGAGTTTACAGAGGCAGATGAGGCTCTGGCGGACCAAGCGCTGTTGGGAGGTGTCTTCCTCTTCCTGACAGAGGGCATCCTGGGAAGTGATGGTTTCAGCCAAGAAGAATTTTACACCCGGCGGCTGCATTCTCTGATTACTGATTTCCTGGCACTCATGCCAATGAAGGTGTGAAAAGAAATGCATGCATTTGAGCTATTTATCCATATGCTGTACGTAAGACAGCAGAATGCAGACTGGGTAACTTTATTGGCAATAGTTCTTTCTTTTTTGTAAAACTACAACAAAAAAGGGAAAATTCTGTACATATTCCCATTTACTTCAATATGTTTAATTCGGCCAGCAGTCAAATTTTACTAATGCACATTTTTTATACAATTCTTAATATGCATATTATGAAAATCTATTAAATGAGACCATTTGAATCGAATATTTGCAAACTAATCATATTTACACCACCAGCATAACATGTAAGCCATGAAGAGGTGTTTGTACAGCAAAACCACAAGTGGCTATGTGCAACTGCACAATGATAGTGATTCAAAAATATATGTTTTGGCAGGCCGAATCTCGTTATATTTTTGACAACAGTTGAAAATGGCTCGTGGGTTGGCAGTTTGAGACCCCTGCTGTACACTAATGTTCAGAAGTTTGGGCTTTAGAAGGTGTTTGTTTGTTTTTGAAAGAATTGTGTATGCTTGCAATGGCTGCATTTATCTATACAGTAATAGTGCAAAATTTGTCGTGTAATATACAGTCAAGCCTGAACTTATTTATAAACCTGGCAAATTCTTACTTAGTCACTTTTATTCAACCAGCAAGTTGATTTTTTTTTTGACTGGAAATGACACATGCTTCTGCTAAAAGATAAGAAGACTATTTACAAGAGGCCTCATTGTGGGGAAAAAACTATTTCTCAGCTTTTATTTACATTGAACAAAACTGTAAGTGTGAATTTGCCTGGAGTATGAATAATTTCAGGCTTGACTGTGTTTTTGAATATATATTCATACTTTAATTTTCAGTGTCACATGATCCTTTTAAAAACATTTTAATATGCTGATTTGGTGCTGTAGAAACATTTTCCTGTGTTTTTGATGCTGTTTTGGTGGAAACCATGGTGTTTTTTTAGAAAAATAGAAAGTTAACTAGAACAGTACTTTTTACTTAAAGCCAAAATCCTTGTGATGTCTTTACTGTCATGTTTGATTAAATTAATATGTCCTTAATGTTTATATTTAACAAAATCTTGTATTTTGCTCATGAGTGTGTACTAGGTGCTAAGTGAAAAGTGTTCTCTGCAGGTGAAACAGTTGCGTAACCGTGCCGATGAAGATGCTCGTCTGTTCCACATGGCTCTGCAGATGGGCAGCGAGCCACCATCATCTCTTCGCAAGGACCTGGACCACCTCATGATCCTCGTGAGCATCCCTTTACATTTAACACACCACAGCTATGATTATTAGTTTTATTTAGATTCTCATGCAGCCATATATGCTAACACTGAAGGAGTGTGTCACTTTTGAACTGTTGTATTTAATGCTGTGATTTCTGTGTGCTCTTGTTTCAGATTGGAGAATTTTACAGCAAAGATCCATTTGAACTTGAGCTGGCTTTAGAGTTTTGGTGTCCATCAGAGTCTCTTCAACACACTTCACTCACCGGATCCTTTCTTGGAGTACCTCTCCAAAGACCCCCACATAAACAGGTGCGTCAGGAATAAACTAAAGGCTGTTAACAATGCAAAATTTTAATAAAGATAGGATGAACTTGTTACCAGCTGATATTTTGATAATTGTGTCATTTTAAAGTAATTGCTGTATTGAATTAATTCATAGCCTCTGTCATTTAACATTTGCACGAAGCCAAATCATGATAACCGTTTTATATTTAATATATAATGCATTTCTAAATTAATATTTTGGGAAAAGGGCTTGTCCCTAAATATACAGTTGAAAATAAAATATTAGCCCTGCTTTTAATTCCTTGACAAATATTTCCCAAGTGATGTTTAACGGAGCAGGGGAAATCTTCACAGTTTTTCTTATTTAATTTTAAAGTCTTTTTCTTTTAGTTTTACTCGGAAACAAAGTAAAAACAGCTAAGGTCAAAATAATTTCTTCTCTGATTTGCTACCAAGCAAGCTACTGTTTATAAGTTTAACCTAAATTAAGGTTAGCTTTAATTAACCTAGTTAAGCTTTAAATTGCACTTTAAATGGAATACTTGTATCTAGAGCTGCTCGATCCTGGGAACAATCATAATCATGATTATTTTGGTCATAATTGTAATCACGATTATTCAAAATGATTATCAGTTAAAGTCAAAACTACTCGCCCTCCTGTAATTTTTTTTTCTTTTTTAACAAATATTTCCCAAATGATGTTTAACAGAGCAAGGAATTTTTTGCTGTATTTTCTATAATATTTTTTTTCATCTGGTGAAAGTCTTATTTGTTTTATTTCGGTAAGAATAGAAGCAGTTTTAAATATTTTAAAAATAATTTTAAGATCAAAATTATTATTAGCCCCCTTAAGCAATATTTATTTTTTGATTGTTTGCAGAAGAAACTACTGTAATACAATGACTTTCCTAATTAGCCTAACTTGCCTAATTAAGCCTTTAAATGTCACTTTAAGCTGAATGCTTGTATCTTGAAGAATATCTAGTCAAACCTTGTTGTGTCATCACAGCAAAGATAACAGAAATCAGTTATTAGAAATTAGTTATTAAACCTATTATGTATGGAAATGTGTTGAAAAAATCAGAAATTAGGGGAAAAGTTTAAAGGGTCGCTAATAATTCAGGAGGGCTATTAATTCTGACTTCAACTGTATATTTACAGTTATTTCCCCCCTGTCAATAAGGAAAGGGAAATAAATACAATAGAACAAAAATATGAAACAAACTGTGCTATAAGCAACTTCACTGTTTGAAAAACTTTAATTATAGTCAAGAGCAGCGAGTGATTTTGTTCTTTTGTTGTTTGATTAATGATAAAACAGTCAGCAGCAGGAATATTGCACGCTGTCACTTTAAGAGCAGTATGGTTCTGATTTATGGTTTCTCTTTCACATGACTTTTGATTCTCAACTCGTTTGTTTATTGCATAAATGAGGGTTAATATGAATAATCACTAAACACAGCGATTTGACACCTATTTGCATGTATTTGACCATCAAAGTGCTCACATTAAGATGACTTTAGATGTGTGTGCTCTGCTCTTCTCTGAGGCTAAGCTCTCACACACACACAACAGCATGCAATCTCTTTCGCGCTTTTAAAAACATAAATGATTCGCATGTACATCAATTTCAATTTGTATTCATGTGTGTGTTACTTAAGGTGGTTCTCTCCAAGTTTGTGCGTCAGATGGGTGATCTGCTTCCTGCGACTCTTTACATCCCATACCTGCGAATGCTAAAAGGACTTGCAAATGGCCCTCAGTGCTCCCACTACTGCTTCAGTCTGCTTAAAACTAATGGAGCTCCACACGGTGGGTGCAGCGTCAGCTCTGAAAAGAGAATGGCTGAATGTAAATGTTGTTTGTGAGAGTAGTTTGTATTGCTTTGTAAGTTTGTTTATGATGGCTGTTTCAGGAGAGAACCGGCAGGCTGGAGTGTCGGGCAGTCTTGTGTCATGGGAACACTTTTTCCACTCTCTCATGCTGTACCATGAGAACCTGCGACGGGATGTGCCCAGTGCCGACAGCACACAGTACCGTCATCCACCAATCAGAGGCATCACTCAGAGAGAGCTGGAAGGCCTCACTGCTTTCCTCCAGCTGCTCACCACAATCATCACCTGGGTATAACACACTTCAAATCTGACACTCAGAAATTCTAATAGGAATCAATATTGACTCCAGTGTGGCAATGAAGTCTTAAAAAGCATTAAACTCACTGAAATATGATGTTGTAGGTATTGAATACTTTTAAACAAGTGTTAATTGTTCTTTGGCCATATAAATCTAGCCAATTGGTACAACCTGAAATTTGAAATTTAATTCCTAATGGTCTTTAAAAGGTCTTAAATTCTTAAATGTGGCTTGGTGAAACCTGCAGAAACCCTTGACTCTGAAAATATCTTGAATCATATCTGAAAGCTGATACTCAGTCCTCCTCATATCAGACATAATTGCAGTAATTGCTCTTGTCATGCTTGTGTTTTCTTATGTATTTCAGAGTGAGAATGCACGTCTGGCTCTTTGTGAGCACCCTCAGTGGACACCTGTGGTGGTGATGCTGGGTTTGCTGCAGTGTAGCGTTCAGCCCGTCCTCAAAGCTCAAGTCCTGCATGTTCTCGCTGCTTTTGGCAAATCTCCCGAGATAGCAGCCTCCCTCTGGCAGTCTCTGGAGTACACACAGGTTAGCTGCAAAACCAACCTATAATGCCAAACTGCAATTGCAGTTCAAATGTTTGAAGAAATGTGACAGGGTTATTTCACCTTAGTGCTCTTTTCAACTTCAAGATCATCAAGGTTATTATGAAACTGCTCATTATTGTTGCATTTTGTCCCTCTCAGATCCTCCAAACAGTCAAAATCCCTGGACAGAGACAGGCTGCTGGGATCGAGGTGAGCTTGCTGTATCCTATCACATATATGATAGCCTTCATAATTTTGGAGAAAAAACTCCTCATAAAATTAGTATTTGTGATTTAATTTTATTTTTTATTCATTAAAAAAAGCATCAGGTTTACTTTGCTTGATTGTAGGGCTTTTATGGAGCTGCTTTACTTTTTTACGTGTCCACATCTACTTTGTAGTAACGTTAATCATTTAGCAAGAATGTAGTTCTTGTTTACATGTTTTTTTTTTATGTAAATCACTCTACAATACTAATATTTGTTGTCTTTGTAATATTGGTGACCCTGGACCACAAAACCACTCATAAGTGTCATTTTTAAAGGCTGAGATTTAATCATCACAGGAATGCTGGATAAATAAGCATTCAGTTGATGTATTCATTGTCTGGATACAACTATTTGAACATCTGAGGGTTCAAGAAAGTATAAATACTGAGAAAATCCTATTTAAAGTGTTTTCCAATGCACAATACTTTACAATAAATTGAGTTTTAAAACATTTACAGTGGGGAATTTATGATATTTAATGGAACATGATCATTAATTGATACGTCTATGAAAAATGTATCATTTTGACCCACACAATGTATTTGCCAAAAAATAAACCTGTGCAACTTAGGACTGGATTGGTGTTTCAGGGTCTCATATGCGCATTTACTGTGACACTAATTTCTTTTCTCTCTGAAAGGTGGAGCTTAATGAGATTGAATCGAGCTGTGAGGAGTATCCACTCACACGGGCCTTTTGCCATCTGATCAGTACTTTGGTAGAGAGCGCACTTCCAGTCAATCTTGGAGCAGGACTACGAGCTCCTGGCTTTCAGCCTTATCTTGACTTCCTGCGTGACTCTGTGTTTCTGGCCTTCCCCACACGAGCCTACCGTCGCTCAGCAGAAAAGGTTTGTTGTGGCCTGCCACAGACTTAAAGGAATAGTTCACAAACTCACCAATTTAACTGTCTTTACTCTGTTGAACAATAAATAAGATATTTTGAAAATGGGTAGCCATTGACTTCCATAGTATTTTCCCTACTATGATTGTCAATGGATACTGGTTTCCATAATTCTTTAAAATATATATTTTTTTGTTTAACAGAGGAAAGAAACTAGAAAAAGGTCTCATTAATGTTAAAACCACTTTGAGAGTATTCATTTTTGTCTGTGTGAACTGTCCTATAACTATAAACTGGGGTTTTCAAACATTTAGGACACATGCACCCCCAAGTTTGTCCAATTTCTTTCGCGCCCCCCCCAGGCACCCCTCCCTCGAGCCAAAATTATAATTCATGTGTAAAACATCATTCACATATTACTTGCTGCATCTGAAGTGTGTAGAATTAATTACATTGAAGCATAAATATACAGCTTACCTGATTCAGTATGATGGCTGAGCCTTTTTCTGTGAGGACAACATACTAATCTGTGGTCTGATTCCTGACACGACTAACCGTAAATTATCTTCCACTGTCAATAAGCATGAGCTATAGCATACTTGCTTTTGATGTACGTACATACAGAAAATGCTGCTTCACAAATCCAAGATCGCAGAGCTCTGACGGTGTGGTTAAGTCGAAAATTGAGTATGTTTACATGGACAACAATTCTTTAATACGATTTTAATATGATTAAGACAATACTCTGATTAAGAGTCTACCATGTAAACAGAGATTTTTGATTACCATAATCCGACTAAAATCATAACTGAATTAAACAGAAATACAATAAGGACATGTGGAGTATGCATATATTAGTGACATTATTGAAGTAAACACAGCAATCAAACTATTACCGTCATGTAGGACTTTTTGCCAAATTTTCCGACAAGTTCCACACACATGACTGTCAGTAAAGGGCTACACACACACACACACAATTGTTTTTTTCTTTCCATTCGATGTGCAGTATCAATAAAAACATCACTCTGCTGATTTGATTCAGAAGGGCACTTTTTTGTCAGACGACTCATCTTCGACTTTCATTCATTCAACGTCATTAGTTTTAAAAAGGACCCTGTCTATTTTATTTGTATATATTTTACTGGAACACATTAACTCTACAGGTGCCTGATAGTTAGATATGGAGCTAACGTTAATCATTTTATTCCTTCTAGTGAACGCAAAAAAATTGTCATCATAATTTACTCGAGTGCACGGCTCAGTGCCTAGTGGGGCTCGCCTCAGTTTGAAAACCCCTGGTTTATGGTATTGTATCTTTACATAATTATTTCTTATTATTTAACTCTCTTTCTCTGTAGTGGGAGGTTGCTGAAGCAGTGCTAGAGGTTTTTCACAAACTTTTGCGAGAATATGAGCCTCAGCCTTCAGATTTCCTGCCAGAGATGGTGGAACTTCAGGGAGAGCAGGTGCCGGCCCATAAGCCCCCGGGGCACAGCCTGATGTTCCACCTGTTAAACGACTCACCCACCCTCTCTCTCTGCCTCAACCTACTGGAGGAGGGCGCCCGCCAGCTAGACACATACGCCCAATTCCCTGGTCTGTGACTCCAAAAATCCTCTGTTTGTAAACCTCTAGCCATTGACTTCTATAGTATTAGTTTTTCATACTATGGTTATCAATGGTTACAGGTTTTCAGCTTTCTTCAAAATATTTTCATTTGTGTAAATACTGAGCAAATTGTCATTTTTGAGTGAACTATCTCTTTAAGTAAGCAAATACACAATAGTCTGTGTTTATAACAGTTGGAGTATGCATAAGGTGAGCAAAATATGGCATAATTTTCGTTTTAGGTGAACTGTCTCTTTAAAAGGCCTATCAGGAGATGTATCCATTTGCCCTATTGCAGGAGGACAATGCTTTTAAAGGTTTATCAGGCTTAAATCATGATAGATGGCTTAATTTGCAAACACAAATTGACCAGCTATTGAACTGAACAACATAGAATGTATTTACATACTGGTTCTCTGCAGGGTCAGATAGTGGCTGTCTTTAGAATGAAATGTGATCATGGTGTGCATTCATCAATTTAAGCAAATGCTAAGTCACAAAGTTTATTTGAATTAAAAGCTGCTTTATTTTTTGGCTAGATTTTGTATTGACAATAGAAGCTCCGCCAATGTCTGACTCTGCAGCATCCACTGTCTAGTTCAGCACATCTCAGGCTTTCAGTGCGGTTCAGGTCAATTGCTGGTTAATTTATGTCTGCAAATTAAGCCTTTTTTACTATTTGAGCCCATTGAAAGTTGGCATTGTCATCCTGAAAAATGGCAGTGGGATTCACATTTCAACATGGTTGTTTAAGAAACACGAAGATACACTCTGCGTCAGTTCTGCTGCGATATTTAACAAAACCGATATGTAACAAACCATAAACATTAATCCCTCCAATACAGATCATAGATTTTCAGTATTATTTTAGATAAGCCATCACTCGATGATCATCTGAATTCAAATACAAATGATCTAAATTTGGCAGATTTTAGTCAGAATTTGTTTTATTTCTAATTTTGTTTTTAACTCACATTCCCCAAATGATGATTAACAGAGCAAGAAATTCATCACAGTATTACTTATAATATTTTTTCTTATTTGTTTTATTTCGGCTACAATAAAAGCAGTTTTATTTATTTTTTAAAACCATTTTAAGGTCAATATTGTTAGCCCCCTCAAGCAATATCTGTTTTCAATTGTCTAAAGAACAAACCACTGTTATACAATGATTAGCCTAATTATTCATTCATTCATTCATTTTTTTCAGCTTAGTCCCTTTATTAATCTGGGGTCGCCACAGTGGAATGCACCGCCAACTTATCCAGCATATGTTTTACACAGCAGATGCCCTTCCGGCTGCAACCCATCTCTGGGAAACATCCATACACACTCATACACTACGGACAATTTAGCCTACCCAATTCACCTGTAACGCATGTCTTTGAACCCAGAGAAAACCCACGCGAACACAGGGAGGACATGCAAACTCCACACAGAAAGGCCAACTGACCCAGCCGAGGCTCGAACCAGCGACCTTCTTGCTGAGAGGCGACAGCACTACCTACTGCGCCACTGCGTCGCCCATCAGCCTAATTGGCCTTGCCTAATTAATAGGGGGTAACAGGTCATGGTTGATTTGTGATCATACAGATCGCAACCTATGGTTCGTAAATCACGTGGCCTGCGAATTAATACATTTATTTTTTATATACATATATTTATTACTGGTAGATTAATTCTAAATTTGTAACTATTATAGAGACATCACCTCTCGTGTCATTCAAATCACATGTATGAAAGCATTTGGGCTTTCCTGTCAAATATAATAATGACAGAAAAAGTCGTGTTGGGTTATTAATAGGGTTGTGGTGGGTTTCATTAAAGCTGTTTTCTGTCTACTTGTTTAGCCTGCATTAATGCATTCAATGTAAGCTGCATGATTAATCATTAAATGATCATGATCTCAACACCCACGCAACAAATTATAAATGATGGTGATTGGCACATGTTTATTAATCAAATCGCTGCATTGAAATCTGAAAACGCAAAACTCAAGAAGAAGATACGGTCTTTAGGGTTTTGAGTTAGTAATGAAGTTACAAACAGTCAAATAACACAGAAGTACTGGGATAACAGTTTATAGTTCAGATATAACCACTGATGTTTATGGTAAAGATTAGAATCACTGTCATAAGCATTTAACAACGCTCAAAAGGTAAAGGCAACAATTGCATTATTTATTTTGTGTTACCAGCCATCAAAAATTTGACCGATCTGTGACTAAAAAATTCAATTCAAATCACTTCACTTCACCTTTATTTGTATAGCGCTTTTACAATGTAGATTGTGTCAAAGCAGCTTCACATAAAAGTTCATAGTAAATTGGAACAGTGTAGTTCAGTTGTAGTGTTTAAGTTCTGTTCAGTTTAGCTCAGTTCAGTGTGGTTTAAAAATCACTACTGAGAGTCCAAACACTGAAGAGCAAAAGCAACGATGCGCAGCTCTACAGATCCCAAACCATGCAAGCCAGTGGCGACAGCGGAGAGGGAAAAAAACCTCACTAATTGGCGAAGTGAAGAAAAAAACCTTGAGAGAAACCAGACTCAGTTGGGTACGGCCATTTTAATTTCTCCGCTGGTAAAACGTCTTGTGCAGAACTGCAGTCTCAGCGGCGGAGGCTGGAAGCTGGCCTCAGCAATGACTCGTCTGTCCCTGGAGCGTATAATGTGAAAAATGCCATAATGTGATCCGAACCGTGAGATTTGTCATGTTACGTCACTATTAATTAACCTAGTTAAGCCTTTAAATGTCACTTTAAGCTGAATACTAGTATCTTGAAAAAACATCTAGTAAAATATTATGTACTGTCATCATGGCAAAGATGAAAGAAATCATTATTGTTATTAGAAATGAGTTATTAAAACTATTACGTTAAAAAATGTGGGTAAAATATACAGGGGAGACTAATAATTCTGATTCAACTGTATATGCAATCGTGACCCATGCCACTTAATAATAAAAAATTATGTAATATATGTAAACAGACCTATTTTTTTAACTTTTTAAACATTTCTATATGATTTATATGTTAAATGAATTATGTTCTTTTGAACAAAAGTAATAAAAAAACATTAAAAATAGTAATATTTCTGTTTTAATTGTATATTTAAATAAAACCCTGGTGCGCATAAGATGCTTGAGGAAAGACCCTCGAATGTGATTGTAAGCAATACACAGTAAATAAACAATATGAATGAATGAATCCTTTCAAAAACATGAAGCTTGTACAAATTAAAGTTGTTATAAAATATTTGACTTTGCATTATTGGTGTGGTAAACTGTATATGTTGTAAATCTACTATTAAATAAAGTAAGCTGTTAGAATGCTACCAGTTTTAATATTAATATTAATAAGTATTTAATTTGTTTTAGGCTAAATGTTGAACGGTCCATTCCTAAATATTGAATCATTGTTCATTACGCTATTCTGGCTCTGTTGTTGTAGGTAAGAAGCAGTTAGAATCTGCAGTGCTGCACTGTCTGTGTTTGCTGGAGCTGGCCCTGCAGAAGGAGGTGACGTTCATGGATCTGCTGAGAGAAAGTCAGACATCACTTCTTGTGTCTCCTTTGGAGCAGCTCCTGCAGGGCGTCAGTGCTCAGAGCAGAAAGGCAGATCACATCACCAACATTGCAAGGTATGCTTTTTTTCCAGCAATGCTTTATAGTGTGTCTGATTCAGGGCTGATTTCACACATTTGGCTTTTTACAGGTACCTGTACCACAGCAGCTCCAATCCTGATGCTGCTTTCCAGAGTGCAAAGATCCTGCGACGTATCACACGCTACCCAAACATCCAGGCCAGACTGGTTGGAGACTTCACTCATGATCAGGTAAGCCATCTCACACTGTCTGTGGGAAACAAAATCGATTAGAGTTGCATTTAATATAACAGTAATTGTGTAATGTGCAGGCAGTGAGTGAGAGGTTAATGGCTGGCTTTGTGGAGTGTCTGGACAGTGAAGAGGCTCAGGAAGGAGTGAACACAAATGGTGAGTCTGAAATGATCTTCGAATGGCTAAATATGATCTATTAATGAGCATCTTCTAAGACTCATTTTTTTTTATTCAGACTCAGACTCTGAGAAACAGGTGGCCAGAATTCGTCATGAGACCAAGATCCACATCTTGAATCTTCTGATCACATCCCTTGAGCTAACAGGCCCCAATCTGGGCCTGTATCTGCTGGGCTATGAAGTCAAGAAGCCAGTTTCCTCCACTAACCTTCAAGACCCAGGTAAGATTACTTTTACTTGAAAAATATGGAGCACGCTATCGTTTTAAACGGCAAACTCTATCACCAATACTCCAAGTGTTGGTTCAGGCACTGCTTTGACATCGATACTGTTTTTTTTAAGTATATTTGATTTGTGATATGATGATAAATATTTATCATGTTTCCATCAATAAGGTGTTCTTGGCTGTCCGCGTAGCTGCCTGCATGCGATTCTCAGTCTGCTTCAGAGGGGCAGTGACTCTCGCTCTGGACCTGGGCTTATTAAACAGGCTCCTCAACTAGCTGAACTCTGCTACCAGGTACTCACTGTTTAAATGCTTTACATTCAGACACACACTGGTGCCATTTATATTGTGTTCAAATATGTTTATGGTGTATGTGTGTTTATCCCAGGTGATCTATCAGCTGTGCGCATGTCCTGACACCTCTGGGCCAACCATGAGATACCTCAGGACCAGTCAGGACTTCCTGTTCTCTCATCTGCAACACCTACCTTTTGTTTTATCAGGTCAGCTGTCTTTTTGCACTTCTTGACCCTGTTTTCACCTGTTGTTATCATTATCACTACTCGAGTAGGTACTACTTTTGAATTAGAATTTAATACACTACCGTTAGAAAAGTATGTTCTATATAGTATAAATGCCAGTAGTATGAATGGAACTCGGACTTGCTACATCCACCATTTGTTATTACCACGTGACCTATCTGGACCAGTTGTGTTGCTTCACTCCCAATCATGAATTCGCTCGCGTGGCATCATGGGATAGAATTGGATCCATCGGATGCATACTTGAGAATCTTGCCGGTAGTAGTAGGTCATCTGGATACTTCTCGTGTACTGTTTTTTGAGTACTATGAATTCATACATACTACTCGGCTCACATACTGGTTTTAACGTACTGTGTAGTATGGAAGTATGGGATTTCAGATGCAGCCTTGTATTTTATTAAGACTCTTCCTTCTTTTTTTGTCCCTCTATATGGCAGTTCAATAATAATCTTTGTTTTGGTACAATACAGTGCAGCATGAATACCTTGTTACCTTGTTTTGGTGCGCTTTATTACAACACACTGTAATGACTGTTCAAATGATGAGTGTTTACAAAAGTTTTTACAAATTATCTGTGGAAGTGGTCATAGACAAGCTAAGCATTTTAAACCCCATTACCCCTATTAAGTGTCATCTACTTGTGATCAGATTGACAAAACTGCATCTTATTATCAGGTGTAAACAAGGCCTTTGCAAAGGAAAATATTCAATTCAATTAAAGGTTTTTTTGTATATGCTGGTTGATGGCACCCAGTTTTTTATTTTCCTTTTATGGAAGTCAATGAGTGCCATCAACCAGCATTCTTCAAAATATCTTCTTTTAGGTTCTGCAGAAGAAAGAAACCTATGAATGTTTAAAACCACATGAGGGAGAGTAAATGGTGAACTAATTTGTCGTTTTTTGGGTCAGCTATCCCGTTAAGAATGCCGTTCAAAGATTTTACATCATATTTTCAGTCTTATTTTGATTTGTCAACTGTTGATTCTTCTGATTGAGTCCATCTTTATGCCCCACAGAGAATGAGATTGCGGCTCTGTCTCAGATGTCGTGGCTGATGAAAACCACAGCAATCGAGCTCCGAGTGACCTCACTGAACCGCCAGCGCTCACACACACAGAGACTGCTGAACCTCCTCCTCGATGACCAGCCACACACATTACACACAGGTAATACACACAGTTCCTCACAGTGACCAAGCAGCTGCATTGAAGTCAACACATTCTTTTTTTATTCGTCTTGCAGCAGATGGAGAGACCGGCATGGAGGAGGAGAGCAGATCAGTCAGCGGTTTCTTGCAGTTTGGCACCGTCTCCAAGGGTAAGGGAAAGTATGGATACAAAAAGTGGTTTTATGAAATCAGCCAAAGGATCACTCGTTGAATATAAGCTAATTTTCCAAGCCCCTAGAGTTTTACCAACAGTTTTACTATTTTTTTAATCCATTGAACCAATCTCCAGGTCTGGTGGGAACATTTTTAGCTTATCTTAGCATAAAGCACTTAATCAGATTAGACCATTAGCATCTTGATCAAACGAATTAAAAAAATAGTTTTGATAATTTTCCTATTTAAAGATAAGCTCTTTTGTTGTTACATCATGTACTGAGACCGACTGAAAGTGAAAAGTTGCTATTTTCTAGGCTGATATGGCTATGGACTATACTTTCATTCTGGAGTAAGCTAAGCTGAGGGAAAAGTGCTCCTCCAGATCAAAATGGTACCATAAAGGTTAAAATTCAAATGTTTAACTCCTGGGTGACTTGTAAAATGAGCCTATTTCCAAAAAAAAGTGTGAGAAAATAGTGTTCCTTTCATCATGGATGATCTCTGGTGGTTTCAGTACGCAGGAGGCTGCTCAGTGTTTTGGATGCCATAGACTTCAGTCAGGAGGCACCAGAGCTTCTGCAGCTGGACTTCTTTGAGCGCACTCAGATCGAGCAGGTCATCACCAACTGTGAACACGTCAATGAGCAGGGACACACTGTCTGCAATGTCAAGGTACATGGATGGAAAACTGATCTACTGTATGCTTCAGTGCCTCTAGTGTCGCCAGATTTTAGAAAAACAAAATTCCTGTGGACGCTGCAATAGTCGAAATTTGTGTTTCTTTGCTGGGATTTAAAAAATAATACACTGTATAAAGCTTAAAACGTTATATATATTTGAATTCAGTTAAGAGGTCATGGCCTGATCAATCTACTATTGGTGCACAACAAAATAGCCAAAGGCCCTGATATACTTTAAACAAAATGAAAGAACATCATTTTGATCAGTATTCGGCCAAAACAAAGTTTGTCAGTTTGTGATGGCTCAAAAAAAACAAACTTTTTGGGGAAGTGCATTTAGGCTCCTAAACACTTTTGAGGTACTATTGATGTGTGACGATTATACAAATGGCGGATGAGTTCTGAAACTCAGTAGATGGAAGCCAGACACATTACATTTATCAATGTGTCCAATAAGTTACTTCCAATTTCAGTAAAAAGACCAGAATAAAACATTACTTTGAGAAATTTTTTCTGATTTCTGTTTTGCAGTTGCTGCATCGAGTTTTAGTTGCAGAGATCAATGCACTTCAAGGCATGGCAGCCATCGGGCAAAGACCACTGCTTATGGAGGTGGGCTTATCTCTGATGTTTTATGATGGGTAGCCATTCAAAAAAGAGTTTCTTGCCTCTGACTGCCTTGTCTTTGTCTCCATCCCATCAGGAGGTGAATTCAGTCCTGCAGCAGGTGGTGGAGAGGAACCGCGTGCGGCGCAGTCTTAGTGCCAAGCGTCACGCTCTTCAGAGCTGGAGGAGTCTGGTGGAGACCATCCTCACCGCCTGCCCTTCAGAACTCATCCCTGCAGATCAGCGGCAGCTCATCATCAGAGACCTGCTGCTCGACCTGCACGACAAGGTACACTACTTTAAAAAAAAAAAATTGATTATTCATTATAACATGCTATAAACTTATACATCAGATATCGTCAACGGGGTACAAACAGACAACTAGAGATTGTGGAAGGACAAAAAGTCATACACAAAAGAAAGAAAGTATTTTCACAATTTCTCCTTTATTTATTAAAAAAAAAAAGAATGCAGAAATAAGCTGAACAGAAAAAGTGTGTTACAAGAATCTCCATATACTTAGTAAGCGTGTATATTATCGCTTACAGAATTCACCTCATGTATAAAGTCAGTTTTCTATTATTATGCATTATTCTTAAGATCGAACACTAATAATAAGTCTGGTTTAATTTTAGATTTCAGTTTATTTTTGGAAAAAATTGGGATTTCTAAAATATTTTCACAAATAGTCATTAAATTTAATACCTTTCATGATTCCAATTAACTGGACATGCTTTGACAGCTAAAATCTAATTTAATAATTAAAATGGAGCATAAAAAACACAAAATTAAAAGATAAACACACTTTTATCTTTTTTAGGTGTTATCAGAAGATGCTGCTGGTGAATTGATGCCAATCGTAGCTGGAGCGGTCTTCACATTAACAGCACACCTCAGCCAATCAGTGCTGTCCGAGCAGCAGGGGGCGGGGCCAGAGGGTGGCTCTGGATCAGGATTTGCCTCCATCGCTAACTCCGCCCTTCATCTCATCCTGAGGAAGCTGCTGGACTTTATCTTGTGCACAGGTCAGAAGGGTTACTTGTAACACTAATCAGCCAGGTCAATTATGGCTCGTTTCCACTGACCGGTACGGTACGGTTTGGTTCGGTTTGGTACGGGTCACCTTTATCAGGCTTGCGTTTCCACTAACAAGGGTACCCTTTTGGTGGGCGTGGTGTATGACAGACAGTTTCAGCCGACGTCATTCTCGCTCGAGGAAATGTCTACAATAAAGCTGTACGGGTCACTTATATATCATATGAGAAGCTCTTCTCACACAACAGATGCTTTACACACATGAATGCTTGTGTATAAATGTTTATTAGTAATTTTTCAATGAACATGAGTTGATTATAACTGCAGATCAATGACAGTGCGAAACAGCCTACTGTAACGTCTGTAAGTATATTAAATAACTAAATAAATGAACATATATAGACGCATACAGCCCCTTACAGTCTCCGAAATGTTACCAACTACAGAAGAAATACACACAGCAGACATTTTCGTCCGTATTTAGGTTCAAAACAATACAAATTATAGCCTAGTCAGTGAAAACCTCTCATCTGTGTCTGTAATCTTCCGCAGCACACGTAGCCTCTGTTAGACAGTAATTCCGTCAATCTGAGTTCATAATAGTCCAAAATGTGAAGATAATAAGTTAGTTATACATTTTGTTCATGTTTGCTGAAAAATAATGTGCTCCTTTTTTTCCGGCTTCTCCTTTGTTTCTTCACGCTTCACTCTCGCGTTTGTCGGTGTCTGACAGGATCGGGTTTTAAAAGCACATCAATAATCAAGCGCAGGTAATTATCATCAGCTCAAGAAGTTTGTTATTTCAGATATAATGTTAGAGACGCGCGCGAACGCTAGCAAGAAAGCGAAACCGCTCGCGCCTCAGACTGCCTCGTAAAAAACTACGGGGCACAGGGTAAATCTGCTCTTCTTCTTGGCTTTGTGGCTGTTTATCAAGACGACGACAAGGTTTGTTTGAGCCCAGGTCGACCATGGCTCGTAATTATATGTATATATCATTCCGCTGTAATGTCTCGGCTCGTCGGCTGTGTATTTCAAACATGGCGGGTTTTTTGTTTTCATTCTGGCTTGTTGCGTAAGCGAATGACGTATCTCTGTAAACCAATAGCGTTCAGCTGCGCGTCTAGCTCCGCCTTTTGGTACCCTTTCACGTCTTTGGTACCCTTTCGAAAGGGTGCCGAAAAAGTGGTACGGTACGGTTCGGTTCGGTACGCTTTTTGACAGTGGAAACGGCTATAAAAGCGTACCAAACCGAACCGTACCGTACCACTCAGTGGAAACGGGCCATTAATTCCACTTTGTTAGGGTTAAGTGGTTAACCTTCTTGTCTTACACTTTGGTGTTTGTTTACATAAAGGCGGAGGCTTCCAGCGTCTCAGGGCTCATCTGTATGGAGCTCTGCTGTACTACTTGCAGATCGCCCAGAAACCTGAGGAGCCAGAGACACTGCAGACAGGTAATTAAATACACAGTTGCTAATGCTTTAACAAAAACGGCATCCGCGGGTCTTAAAAAGTCTTAAAATGTCTAAAATCTTACAAGCTTAATTTTAGGCCTTAAAAGTCTTAAATCTACTGAAATATTGTGTTTTAGGTCTTAAATCTTTTTAAACAGGTCTTAATTTTCCTTTGTTCATGTATAGCTACCCAATCTGGCCATTGACACCCATACAATCACCAACAATCTATCTCAATAAAACTTTTAACCTTTTATTTAACAATAAATAGCATTTGATTACTGCTGAGGATAATGACCTGACTTTTATATTTTATTAGTAAATTATTATTGTAGTCTAAAGTCTAAAATTTAATTCATAATGGTCTTAAAGTGTCTTAAATTTAACTTGGTGAAACCTGCAGAAACCCTGAAAAGCATGTCTTTCTTTAAGGCATTTTTTTACTTTAACTGGATTCCATTCTCATTTCAGCCTCTGGATCAAATAAAACAAAAAACAAAGTGATCTTCTACACAAAATGCTTACGTTTTTACAGAGCTTTAGATAACTTTAGAGAATATAATGGTCCATCATTGTTCAAGAAATATCATTTTGATGATATTTGATGACCATTTCATTTTTCATTTTGATAAATGAGAGGATATCATTCTGTACAAATGATGCAGCACATTTATGTTTATGCAGATGCTGACCTGTACTAATTTAATACAAATTTGTGTTACATTTCAAATGATTAAAATGTATTTTGGCGTTTGATGAATAATTTTAATGTCACGAGAGATTCTTGTTATTAAGTTGTTTTCTTTGTTGCGTGAACTATTGTTACACTGTTTTAGTGGGTGTCTTCAGTAAATCATGCTAAAAATGTATGTTCATAAAGTTAATTAAATACATTAAAAATTATTTATATATATATATATATATATATATATATATATATATATATATATATATATAATTTTTAATGTATTTAATTAACTTTATGAAGCCCCCTTAAGACCAAGAGCTATTTTGTGGGCACCTAATGGGCCTATATTATTATTTTTTTTAAAAAGCAGTTTTATTTTGTTTTAGCAGTCAGCCTCAAGTGTCATATATTATTTTAAACAGGAGAACCTGAAGCTTCAATCTGTATCATTTAAAAGGTCCAGTCTTAAAGATTTTTTTTGGTTCAAAAACATGAACAGACAAAATTTTTTCCTGAATTTGACGAAAAACTATTTTTAAAAAGTGCCATTTTCTAGTTCTTACAAACAAAACCTCATGAAGTTAGTTTTTTTTTCTTTTGAAATAAATGCTATGATGTTTTATACTTCCAAAATAAATTTTGTTTACATCCACCATTCCCTGAGCAAATTATAGCATTTTATTCTGATGTTATTCTAGGTACATTCTATTTACTGACAATGTATATGGCCAAAAGTTCTGGGAATGAACTAAACAGAAAGATTGTTACAAAATAACAGAACACTGAAGCAAGTTTGACTTTTTCCAAATAATATATTTTCAGTTACCATAAACACCTTCGACAATGAACAAATGAAAAATAAGAAAAATAAGAATTAATGAACATGGTGCAAATCCTCTGTAAAAATTTTAGATATAAATATTTACTACACTGTAAATAGTTACATAACTAAACTAGATTCAATATGGACCTGGCCCTGTTGCCAGCATGGATATGGTGATGGCCCTGTTGCTACTCCGTGCATCTCCGTCAGCCTTAGTAAACCTGCTGACTGTGGGCACTGAATTCATCTCATCTTCTTGGCTAAAATAAAGAGTAAATGATCTGATTATGCATGTGAATGATAAATTATAAACTGAACACAGGTACAGATTCTTTTACCACTGTAGTTTTCCCCTCATTGGACAAAAAACAACACCATGCAAAAAAGACAAATGCAAAAATTTTTTTTATACAATGGATCTAAACTGTTCTGCACAAAAATGGACAAACCTCACGAACACAAACACAATAAATGATCCTAAACTGTGAAGGATGAGAAGAAAAAAAACTACTTACATGTGTTGTCTTTGAACGGATCGATCTTAATAATCCTGCGCGCTGCACCAGATGTGTTTTGCGTTGCACACACACAGCCGCACTGCCATTTGTGTCCTTTGAAAACAGCAAGACCAGCACTTCGTCTTTGCTGTGTCACTGTTTTGTCATGTTTTTGTGCTGTTGTGCATGCAAAAGTACTTAGTATGAGAAATATTTCATGCAAAACTGCTTTTTTGCCCGCGCGTAGTTAGTGTATATTTACAGCCTATATATCTCATTCTGGTTGTTCAAATTCACCAAAAACATGTTAATTGGTGGTCCACAAAGCAAAAGCCTATGCTTATTGGTTGAGAGAGAGCAAGTTTGAACAAATCTGGGCATAGAGGAGGGACAATGCATCAATGCAAAATGTCTGGTTTGTCCGGAGACACAAGCCACGTGCGTTCCTTTGTCAAATCAGCTGTCAAAATGTGATGATGTAACCACACTGATTCCGGAGCCTCTGAAGGTGGAAAGCTGAGACTCTCTTATTTATGCCAATTTTTGAATTGTATGGATCGGATCAGCGGATCAGAAGTTATTAAATATTTAAGAACAAAACTTATTTTTAGCCGCGGCGGCTGTCTCTGTCTTTTAAGGGTTAAGCAATATATATTTTTGATTGTCTGCAGAAGAAACAACTGTTATACAAGGACTTGCCAAATTACCCTAATTAAGCCTTTGAATCGCACTTTAATCTGAATAATAGTATCTTGAAAAATATCTAGTAAAATATTATGTGCTGCCATCATAGCAAAGATAAAAGAAATCAGTTATTAGTAATGAGTTATTAAATCTGTTCTGTTTAGAAATGTGTTGAAAAAATCTTCTCTCCATTAAACAGTAATTGGCTATTAATTCTAACTTCAACTGTATACACAATTATTTTCCTCCTTGTAAATAAGGAAAGGGAAATAAAACAATACAATAAAAATATGAAAAAACTAAAATTTTAGCTACAAAAGTCCTTCAGTCAGGAGCAGTGAGTGTTTTTGGTCCTTTTGTTTGATTAATGATAAAACCAGTCGGCAGCAGGAATATTGTGCACTGTCACTTTAAGAGCAGTACGGTTCTGGTTTATGGTTTCACTTTCACATGTCTTATTGTATAAATGTTTATTACATAAATGAGGGTTAATATGAATTATCACTAAACACCGCGTTTTGACACAAATGTTCATGTATTTGACCATTAAAGCACTAGCATTAGCGCTCACTTTAGATGTGTGTGCTCTCTGAGGCTGAGAGCACACACAAAACAGCATGCGCTCTCATTCGTGCTTTTAAAAAAACATGAATGATTCGAATGTACATCAATGTATGATGCACATCCCATGCTGCAAACATTACATTACAGCACATGCTTTGTCATTGTCACTTGAAACTGAGCTTTGCAGAGCAACAAATGTGTACAACTAGAAAGGGGGCAGTATATGATGGAATAATCGTTTCATCTCGATTAATGTTTTTTCATAATCATTAGAAGCCAAAATCTAAATCGGATTTTCGATTAATTGCACAGCCCAAATAAATAAATAAATATATATTTATATATATATATATATATATATATATATATATATATATATATATATATATATATATATATATATATATATTCGGTTAGTAAGAAAAAAGTATAATATTAAGTTTTGTAAAATAAATGTATATAATAAAAGTATAATTCATCAGTTTTAATAGATTAAAACTCATAAAAAATGCTTAATAAATATAAATTCAATTTGCAATAAATATTTTTTATAGTTTGTAATATATACAAATGTGATGTATAATATTGAATTTGCAGGCACATCCATGTGGGAGCGATTGACTGCCCCTGAAGATTGCTTCTCCAAGCTACAGAGAGAAAACCTGTCCATCATCGAGAGCTACGGCACTGCGCTAATGGAAGTGGTGTGCAGAGATGCTTGTGATGGCCATGAGATCGGCCGAGTAAGAGCAAACAAATCAACATCAACACTGAGTTGTTTTGAGACACTTGAACTGCCAAACACCTACTGAGTTGATCTTTGTGTTTTTCAGATGCTGGCTCTGGCCGTGTTAGACAGGGTGTTGTCTATAGACAGGCAGTGTCAGTGGCTGGTGTACTTGTGTAACAGTGGTTACCTGCGTGTGCTGGTGGAGAGTTTAAAGCAAGATGATACTGCTCTGCAAACTCTTCTAACGCCTCAGCCTCCGCTGCTCAAACCGCTGTACATCTACGAGTCCAAAATGGCTCTGTTGACCCGCGTGGCCAAGACGGCTCAGGGTGCGATGGAGCTGCTGCGATGTGGTCTGGTCGCACAGCTGGTGGAGTGTCAGGTGTTTCACATGCTCCCTCAGAATGACGCGCTCAGGTCTGACTTCTGCCATCTTTAAACATGAAAATATACTCAGTGTTTACTCATCCTCAAGCGGTTCCAAATCTTTCTTTCTTCTGTTGAACACTAAAGATGATATTTTGATGAAAACCTGACTTCTATAGTAGGAAAAATAAATATTAAAGTAGTCAATGGTTACTTTAAAATGTATTAGAGGTGGGCTGTTATCGACGTTAACGTGCTGCATTAACGCGAGACTCTTATCGGGCGATTAAAAAAATTAATAAATATATCGCCGTTAATCTATTCTCAAAGTTGGGTTGAGCTGGGTCTATTCTATGCAAGCTATGATGACTTTCACCTTGATATTTTAGCGCAGATGTATACCTGGCCGAATTGCACTGTAGGTGGCGAGAACAAGTCTTTGAACCTGTGTGTATTCCTACTGTGAAATTACCACGTCAAATGTGTCGTGCCAACATGGATGCAGTTCACTAGAGTGAATCTGATTAATGTTAGCACCACATCTAACTATCAGGCACCCCTAGAATTTATGGGTTTGAGTAAAACATATACAAAAAATAAAATGGATGACGGTGAATGAAAGTAAAACCGGTGAGCCGTCTGACAAAAAAGTGCCTTTCTAAATCAAATCAGCAATCTTCTGGATCTTTCACTTGCTTTGAAAATACTGACTGCGTTTACATGGACATCTGTAATCTAGTTATTTGCCTTAATAGACAATAATATAATTAAGGTGTTTACGTGAAGTGCTTTCATGTAAGAGTTTCCTGTAATTTTGGGTGACTTTAACTACAGTTTGGCACTTTCACTTTAACTCATGAACATTTTATTCAAGCCCCGCAATTTTTATTCACGCAAATAAGGAGTAAGGACTGGCGAGAGTGTTATAGAATTTAATAACGCATGTCCAATGGAAAGAAAAAACTTCCACATTTCGTGGATCTTGTCGGAAAATATGACGAAAAGTCTTCCATGACGGTAATAGTTTGATTGTGGTGTTTACTCAATAATGCCACTAATATATGCATACTCCACGTCCTAATTCCATTTCTGTTTAATTCAGTTATGACTTTATTCGGATTAATGTAATCAGAAATCGCTGTTTCGAACTTACAGCCTACAGTTCAAAATTCATGTTTAACTGAATAAACAGTTCGTAAAGACAAGTACATCTTATTGAACATAATTTATTTTCATCATCGATTATAACAGTAGAACAGTTTCTCAAGCAGTTGGTGATGCATTTTGGAAACAGGAGATAAGCTCCTGGTCTAATGTGCCACCTGGCTTGAGAAACCCGTTCTCAAAGACTTTAGGGTAAATGATGACAGAATTTTCGTTTTTGGGTGAACTGTCCCTTTAAGCTTTAAGAATTTTATCTGACTCTCTGCATTTCTCTTCCAGAGTGTTTGGGCAGAGTGATTCTTCAGGCTTTATTCCTAGTCCTCTGGAGCGATACAGGCAGATCCTGCTTCCTACACTCAGACTGATGCAGGTTATCTTGACCTCCACCACCACACAGCACCAGCAGGGGGCGGCACAGGTACTGAAACAATGAATCCAATGATGCCCCTAAAGCTCATGCACACCGGGATGCTCTTATCAGCATTTTTCAAGGCATTTTTTGTGAATTATTATTATTTTAACTGCCATTGAGCAGAATGAATGTGAAATATCCCTTACTGACATTAGATGACACTTAATGAGAAACAGAAATGCCCTGGTACACATCTGACACTTGCTTGTTGCATGGAAGTACCCACTTTCAGAGTTTTTTTTCTTGTATTTATAGCTTAATATTTTCCACTTCTGTTTAACCTCGTCCTCTACAGCACACAAGCACCTTGTCAGATGCCATAAAAGAAAATGTTTGTGCTTGAGACCTACTAAGTTTCAGTTTGTTTTGCATGTCACAAGGCATTAAACATCACCTATAAGCACAAGTGAAAATTGCCCCAATGTGCATGAACCTTTAGAGACTATTTTGGCCTGTTTTCACTTAGTGGTACGTTATGGTACGCTTTTATGGCCGTTTTCACTGCCAATAGGTACCAAAAAGCGAACCACTCCGTACCACTTTTTAGGTACCCGTTCGGAAGGGTACCTAGCACGACAAAAGGGTACCAAAAGGCGGAGCTAGACGCGCAGCTGAACGCTATTGGTTTACAGAGAAACGTCACCAGCGCGTACACGAGCAGGAGAATGAAAACAAAGGAAGTGCCGTTTTTGAATACACAGCAGAGACATTACACCGTAATAGCATATACATATAATAACGAGCCATGGTCGACCCGAATTTAAACAAACTTTGTCATCATCTTGATGTACAGCCACAAAGCCAAGAAGAAGAGCAGAATCTACCCTGTGGCCTGTTGTTTTATACAAGGCTGTCTAAAGCATGAGCGGTTTCACGTTCTCGCTTGTGCTTGCCGCGCGTCTATATTTGAAATAACGAATTTGAGCTGATATATTTGAGCTTATAATAACAAGCGCTTCCGACATCCGATCCTTTAAGTTTTGGATATCAGCAAAGCAGGTTTGTTTAGGTTAGAGGTTTTGGGTTTTTATGATTTAACAAAAAATGTTATGCTAGTGAAGTGTGCATTTCTTTAACTATTATTAAGGAGTAAAACATGTCAATATTATCAGGACACTGGTGGGAAAACAAGTTCCATAGTTTGCCATGCCATGATTGAACACCTGGTGAGAAGTCCTTCCGTGTTAGCATCGAGCTATTTGTGCTACCCTTTTAAGGTCTTCTGTTATGTTATATTTGTCTAAGAAAAGCATACATGTGTGTTGATGTGTAGGTGCTCCAGTGGCTCATCATTCACTCCGATGTCATTCAGTCTATTCTGCATGGTCAGGACATGAGCATGGGCTCTTTACAGGAACTGTCTCTGCTCACTGCCATCATAAGCAAGACGGCACTGCCAGGTACAACAGCACTACAGAAGGCTGAAAAACACCCAAAACACTGATAAACAACTAATGTTGAGTGTGTTGTAGGAGCACTTGAGATGGGACAGGAAATCAACAGCGCTGCCCTCATGGAGTTACAGGGACACATTGGCAGATTCCAGGTGAAATATTTCAAAATGCTATTATAAAGAGCAGAATAAAAGTGGAGACAGTGAAAGCAGTTGAATTAGCTATGATGACATTAATATTGTCGACTGCATTTTAAAAGCTGATTATGTTGTAAGTGTAACTGAGTGCTGTTCTTCTTCCTCCTCCAGCGTCAGTCGTTGTCTCTGCTGGTGCGTCTGGTGGGCACTGATCGTGCTCGCTACCTGAAGCAGATTGAGGACACCGTTTCTCCCAGCAACCTAGCAGAAAAAAGAGAGGAAATGGAGGTTGCCATGCAACAGGTGTGATGTCACTGAAATGTACATGATTTAAAAAACAAAAAACTAAAAAACTCTTAGGGATCATACAGTAGGCAACTTTGTCCATGGTTAAAACAACTGTTTAATGACAATCTGTGCAGAAAAACTGCATTTCCCATGATGCTCTGCCAAAATTGTTCCTTTTCTCCTTCAATAACAGTAATTCTCTCAAAATACAAAGATGTTTATTGTTTTTTTTACCGTAAATTTTAAATGTATTATTTCTATAAATACAACCAGCCATTTGAAATGAATAGTTCTAGATTTCTCTAAATGAAGTTGCCATTTCCAGCGCTTCATTGGATTGTTGTTTTTTTTCCCTCATCAAGGCTGGTTTCCTACCAAAAAAAGTTAGATTTTTTCAGATATATTCCTCAGCTTTTTGTGCTTCGTCAAATTTTGTAATGTTGCGATTGACTGGTTTTGTTATAGCAATTATCGATTGCATAATGATTAGGGGTGTAACAGATCACGGTTGATCCGTGATCTTTACAGATCACAACCCACAGTTTGAAGCACACGTGACCCGCAGATTCATTTTAAACTTGTACGTTAATCCAACATTTATAACAATTGCAGAGAGATCGCCTCTCATGCCATTCAAGTCACGTGTATGAAAGCATTTTGGCTTCCCTGTAAAATATAATGATGATGGAAAAGGTTGTGGTGGACCTACTTAACTGCTTTCTTAGGTTATTAATTAAAGGTGTTTTCTGTCACTGTTTGTTTAGCCTGCATTAATGTATACAGTGTAAGCTGCACAATTAAACATTAAAAGATTGTGATCTCAATTCAAACCCGTGCAACATGAATGATAAATGATTTGCATGTCTATTAATCTTTCGAAGTGCTGCATTTAAATCTGCGTTGAGAGAGAAATTCAGTTTTTACACTTTTTTTAGTTAATTAGAAACAGTCAAATGACACCGTATTACTGGGATAACAGTTTGTAGTTCAGATATAAACACTGATGTTTATAGTAAAGATTAAAGTCATTGTTTAATGAAACCTAATGCTGGTGAATGTTGAATTACATTGTGTAACCCATGGGTGGCGACAAACAAACTTCAAAATTGTCACTGAGTAGGTTTTCCAAAATGATACATAAAGTATAATGAAACATAACGTTTTGTGTGAATTGTTGAATCAATAATTGAAAATAAATATATGTTGTACAAGATGTTAAATTTCTATATTTAGCATTATCAGTGACGGTAGCAAATATAATTTTTCAGCTGGTTCTTTCTTGATTATTATTTTTAATAAAATTACAGGTTCCAAGTTGTGTTCGTTAAAACCAATGGTTTTTGCAGTAATATGTTGTATAAACGGAAAGCAAGTGACATTTGTCGTCTCTCTTTTTTGCTTATTCTAAAAATGGTTCGATCCGTGACTCAAAAACTGTAGTAATGAGTATATTACTACACTAATAATGAGATAAATTATTCATTATTATCATTAAAAATTATATGGAAAAAATACATTTGGAAACAATGAAAAAGTGTGTGGGCACTAATGCACTCAGTTGTAAAATAAGTTCAGTATAAGATATCCTCTGACAAAAAAAAAAAAACACTAACTCTCAAAATTGAGCTCAAGACTTTTGACATCACCTCAAAATGATGGGCCTTTAAATGTTTGACTATGTGTTACATTTCAGATCTGTGCTAATATTATGGAGTACTGCCAGACGCTGCTCCTGCAGAGCTCATCTGAAGCCCAGTTCTCACTCTGTCTGTTCAGCCCATCAGCAAGTGAACCAGCAGGTTAGACTTTCTGCTTTTTACAGTCTGTCAGTGCTGATTAAAAGTTGGCTGCATTTTCTAACCTAACTGTGCTTTTTCCTCTACATCAGATGTGTCCATTCCCTCTGCCCGCGTGCCCAGTCTGGGGCTGGTTCTGCTCCTGCTGAAAAACAGCGCCAGCGACTTCTTCAGGTATCACGACAGTCACAGACAGAGCCTGAACAAGCTGGAGCGAGTGGAGCAGCTTCCTCCTGAGGAACTCAAAGAGGTTTTTATTAGAGTTGTATGCAGCTGTTTGATTCATATGTTCAGTATTAGGAAGGCATGGTGTGTGTTAATATATGTTTGTATGTGTGTGAAGCTGTGCCAGGGTCTAGTGTCTGGCTCTGGTGGAGTGGAAAAGATCTCATCAGTGCAGAGAAACGTGCTCGCCAAACGTAGACTCGTCCAGCTGGTCAATAACAGGGCCAAGCTTCTTGCCCTCTGCTCCTGTATCCTCCTCCTTACACAAAAAAATTTATTAGACTTAAGGATTTAAATAAATGTATTGAGCATTTGACTGTATATTCCATTAAAGTTTTGACATATTTGATCTCGTACCTGGAAATGTGTTTTTCTTGACATGTTTTTTTTCTGAAGATATCATTGAGACGTGTCTGTTTGTCATCTGGCGCCACCTAGAGTTTTACTTGCTTTACTGCACTCCCACTGACCCCAAAGACTCACTGCTGCCAGGCTACAGAGGTCAGCTTTCTCTCAAGCTTCAGGATTATTGTCAGATGTTGTTTAATGACATGTTTCTTACCAGATTGCTCTCTGTGCAGATCCTGCTGGCAGCAGAGCATTGAGTGTGTCGAGAGTGAGCCAGCAAGATCTTGAACAGGTACATTGTACATCTATACCATACAAACAATTGTCAAACAATTCTATAAACACAGTCGATGATTAGCGATTAGGGCCAAAACATAGCTTTTGTCTAGTATTCTTGAGTAAAAAAATGTTGACGAAAATTATTTATCAGTGAAATGAACACTGAAAATATCTGTCTTGTGGAAATACTAAAGTTTTGTGAGGTGGAACTTCTGTGTAAGTTTCTAACACAACTAATCTGATTGTACACCTTTAGGTCCAAGCCTATGATTGAGACTGGCTACTCTTAAACAGCTTATTGAGATAAAGACAATAATTGTATTTAAAAAATGTTTAAAAGGCAGAACAGCCTTAATAGTTATTGGTATCAGCAAAAAATCTTTTTTTTTTTTAAAGACTTATTTTTGGCCTTTTTGCCTTTATTAGATAGGACAGTATTGAGACAGGAAGCGAAGTTGGAGAGAGAGAGAGAGAGAGGGTAGGGAAATGTCCTCGAGCCGGGATTCGAACTCAGGACGCCCTGACGTGCTACTGCACCATATGCGCTAACCATTATGCTATTGCACCGACATCCAAAATTCTTTTTAAATGTATATTAATGTATAATATTTATATAGAATAATACTTTTTGGAGGTTAGTATAATATATTTTGATTAAAGTTTATTTAGCAAGGTGAAAGAAATTAATCAATGTATCATAATTTGTATCAAATAAAGTTATAATATTAAAATTCAAACAAAAAGTGCTGAAGGGTAGCTTAAATAATGTGTCAGTGCTCTTTGGGTAAGGGATTCATCAGAATAAACAACAAAAATCAGTCCAAGGCACTCTCAAAATGTGGAAAATATTAAAAGGTCTTTATTGACCTGGCTATTCCTTAACTGCCCTCTAACTCCCTATACTGTACCAATGCTGAATTAATGATGGCTGTTCAGTTGACCTTGTGTTCAATACATTATTTTAGTATCGTTTTGATATTCTAATGAGTCATGAGACTAGCATAAAAAAAACTCCAGACGCACCTGATCTCTGTTACCCAGATAAAGACAGTTGTTTGCCGAAAGGCATAGGTGGAGTTTTAAGGAACAGCCATCTCAATAAAGTCTTTTTAATAATTTCCCCACATTTTTCGAGTGCCTTGGACTGATTTTTGCATTTTAAAGTTATATTATTACATAAAAATACCATTCTTTTGCATTTTCTATTCATCAAAGAATCCTGAAAAACAACAAAAAAAACTTTTTAAACATACAGCAAAAATCATGTGACACTAAAGTCTGGAATGAGGATGCTGAAATTTGCGTGATGGGAATATTTACAAAGTTAAAATACACCAAAATTGAAATAATTTATTTCATATAGTTTTGGTGTATTTTTGATTCATTAAATGCAGCCTCAGTGAGCTGAATATACTTTTTATTTGTATGCCCAAGTATTGTTTTAAGGTGTTATTGAGACTTTGCTGTGTGTGTGTGTAGTTGCAGAGTGACATGTCGAGCAGCTTCAGTGAGCCGCTGCAGAGGAAACTACTAGAAGTGGAGGGACTTTATAGCAAAAGCCGCTCTCGTCACACCTTCATCCAGGCCCTGACACGCAGGATCCGCGGCCTCGTACACCACACCAAAAGCTGAACTCCTGCATATAGATTTTCTCAAATTATGAGAACAAAAGATTTTTGAATTAGGCGTCTTTTTTGCAGTTTTGATTATCAATCAACACATGAAGTTTTCTGCCTATGATAGTCGCTGTATTGGCTTTCTGCATTTTTCTAATGTGGTCATTAAATGCTTTTCTAACAGACAGCCTTGTTGTTTCTGACTTTCTTGCTAAAATCTGATCATATATTTTTTTTTTTTATAGTTGAACTCTTTCTAAACTGAGGAGATAAATTGTCAAATAAGAGAAAACATTTCCCTGGCACTAATCGTTTTTTATGCCAATCCATGTTTTAGGTATATTACAGCAGTGAAGCTCTAATGCATGTCCTCAGAGTGTACATGACATCACAGGCTTTTAGGAGTGAAATATCAGAGAAAGTGAACGTAAGATTGCAGGAGCCTAATCCCTTCTGTATCACAAAATTTTATGATCTGCACAAGGTTAGAAATGTGTGTTTTATCTTAAAGATGCGCTACTTTTATTCATTGGTAGTTTAGTAGGTCTCTAAAAACTGCTTTCAAGTGGGGATGAACACATGAAAAAAAGCTGAGGGTTGGTTCCTTAATTTGATTTATAATATGGTCATATATTCCTGGTCAACAATATTCTGAGGGATGTCAAATTTACGTGAAAATCATCAGAAATGCTAATTCATGCTAGAAACATGCTAATTCAAAGTAAAAACGTTCTAACAACATGCTAATTCATGTTAGAAACATGCTAACAACATGCAAATTTGTGTTGGAATCAAGCTAACAATATGCTAATTCATGCTAGAAACATGCTAACATAAAGTAGAAACATTCTAATTCATGTTGGAATCATTTTAACATGCTAATTTATGTTAGAATAAAGCTAACAACATGCTATTTCATCCAAGAAACATGCTAATATAAAGTAGAAACATTCTAACATTCTAATTCATGTTGGAAACGTTAATTCATGCTAGAATCATGCTAATGACATGCTAATTCATGCTTTATAATATAATGTGATATGCGTTTTAATCTATGTTGCTTTTAGGTTATTTTTTTTAAACAAAACTACTTCCAACAGGCTTTCTCAAGCCACCATAAAGTTTGTCCTCATTTTAATATCCAGTTGTTAAATTACTCCTGTATTACGTTTGAGTAACTTTCCCTAAAATAAGTACACAAGTAAAACTTACATTGAAAATATTCTAGATTTAAAAATATAATTATAATAATATAGTTACAATAACAAATGAAAACTGGGTGTTTATGGTTTGCTGTCGTTTGTACTTTAGCATTATTCTATATCATTGGGAACTTTATTAGTCATTAACCCTTATTAAAAAAAAAAAATCTCGCAAGATCTCACACCACATACCTGTGCTTTCCTACAGGATTTCTGACACTATTATTGCTGAACTTCAGCAGTAATCCTCCAGGGAACATGCTTGTAAAAGTTGTAAAGCAGTCACTGCAAAGAGAGAATGGCAAATTCATGCGCTTAAGCAAATACAGCTTTTCCATAATGAAAACCAGAAGCGCAAAATCATTCCAGAATAATCTTGTTTTATTTTACAAGGGACACTTTATAGAAGACAGTAAAGTGCGTAATCTTCAGTTTCAGTTGTACATATAAAACAGGGTCTGTCTCGGCTCTGAGCTGATGTAGCTTTAATGCGAAAAAGATTCTGAGAATGAAAAGGCCAGCACAGAGTACATTCAGATCGATCGCATGGTACGGATTGTTACAAATGTCAATGAAGAACCACATTAGAATACAGAAACTCTGTCTTGTCTTTCTAATTTGCCCATAAAATGTGTGCGTTATAAATGTCGTAGGCACATCCCGTTCTCAAAAGATGGAGGAATAAAATATGACTACAGTTCTTAGCTGTGATATGTATCATTTAAATCATGTTTAACTCTAACGTCACATAGTCTTTTTAAAATTAAATTCATCTTATTGAAGGGCATGGGGGAAAAAAGGCCTGTTTGACAAATTAATTTATAGTAATTAATACTATAAGACTATGCAGCTCATTCTGCAGAGCAAGGCGAGAGACTGCATATTTAAGTATGAAACAAAATGATGAACATGCTTATTTCTTAAATACGAATTAATGTATAAATGGTCCAAACTAGGCTGAGAATGTAATTTTGTGCTATGTAAAAGTCATGCATATCTTCTATAAATTATTTTTTTAAATAATAAACAATAATTACAGTATTTAAAGAACATGTACACATCTCCATCTCCCTGCAGAGTCTGATTGTGCTGCCCACAGAAAAATGGATCATTTACATACACAACAAACACTTCCCATTGGTCAGCTGAATGTCTACGAACAAAAGGATCATTATTACACTGATCTGATTCACTCACAACCAGTTATTTCATGTCAATACTGAATCGATTATTACAGAGGAAAATCTGATCTATCATCCATCTCTCATTATTGGATGGAAAAAAAAGTCTCACAACTAAGTCGACATTTTTGTCCGAATTTTGGCAATAGAAAAGGTAAAACAGCTTATGAGGAGTTAAATATTGCCACATTGTCTTTTGTGCAGCCGCTCTTCAGAAACTGATCAGAAGTATACAGCAGATTTGTGAATGTTTTATAAGATGGATGTGATGTGCTGAAGCACTGCAAACACCCACATAGAAACGTACTGCTCCTGTGATGGACACGTTTCTGAATCTGGACCAGTGTCCTTGTTGATCCTGGATTTAACAGTAGGAGGGCTGCAGTGGTGAAGATGATAAAGTCCAATGTCATGGTATGGTATTACATAATTCAATTCCATATTTTCATAGATTTCAGTTACCCTCCACATATAAACCCGCTCACATTTTGACAAGGGACAAATACAAAGCAAAATAAACCAAAAAGTTGAATTCAGTTGCCCCACACTACAAGTTAAACCTCTTAAAACGTTTTTTTTCTAGCATACTGTCAAGATTTGAACCACTTATACAATTTACCATGGTTTTATTATAGTAAAGGTATACTAGCCTAACCTTACCAATAACCATGTTAAGGTGTGTGTGTGTGTGTAAAGATAACTATTTGTACACAGTTTACTACAAAAACCGAGGCTAATTGGTATATAACAGGGTAAATACCAGGGTCAGTACACTCTAAAAACGTTATTTATTTAACCGAGTGGTTGAGTTAAAAAATACTGGGTTGCTTTATTGGGTTAATTGTATAATAACTCGATCAGATGGGTTACAAATTTTGAATTTCAACAGTCCACTGATGCTGTAACGAACACAGAACAGCTGTTTGTTATTATGTGCGTAATGTTATTGTTGTGTCAATATACTAATAATAAAAACATGGTTTAACTTAAAAACAACAAACACAAAACGGTTTCTTTGTTTAACGTTATAGTAAAACCGAACCAGATTACAAAAAGGGACTTTGACCGAACTCGTATAACGTTAGGTAATGTGTTGCACCGGACTTACAAGTTGTTTTACTGACCTCTCTTTCAAAGTTTAAACCATAGATTAAGCGATAAAATATGAGCTAACACTTTTTTGGTAGATAGTTTTAATCGTGTAACATACCTTTTGATGCTTTGTCAAGTTTATTTTTCGGTGAGTAAAAAATATACTATCGTTTCCCGCGCTTCGCCGCCATTGTGTTCTCTCTGTCACTGCCTGTTGAATGAATTCGCTACTTGATTGCCAGATCCCTTTATATTTTGACATACGAACTGAAAACAAACAAACAAACAAATAAAACAAACAAACAAAAAAACCCGGAGTGTTACTGAGAGTCGCAAGACGTTTTACGTTTGACATTTATTTATAACTTTAAAAAATGATTTTGCTATCAATGATTGAGAATTGTTTGAATGTTGTTATTTAATAAAAAGATAATTGTGATTACTAAATAAGCTTGAAGTAGTTTGGCTTTAATGTAAATAAAAAGTTCTGTGTAGCCTATTTAATGAAAGGAAAAAACTAACCTTTGACATGATAAGACAGCTAAAAGTGTAAAACCCAAAGTATACTGTGGCCTACTTATTTTTTTATACCTACTTGGGTATGCACACAATGCACTTGACAAAAAAAAGTCATCATCAGAACAGCACACACTTAAATGCACACACCCCATAATTAATTGCACATACGAGCAGCTTTGTACCTTTAAACAGTTTTTGCACTTAACTTGTCCTCACACTCTATTCACTGGGTTGTTGGTATGGTTAGCCCTTGCTAAATTTAACTGCATCTCTATTTTAAACCAGAAATATGACAAGCATTTTGTTTTCGCTCATGAAATAAAAAGCACTGATGCTACACGAGCAAGTTGTCTTCTATCAAGTGACCTTGCATGTATATTAGCATTTAAAAAATGAAGCTTTCCATCTCACATTTCTTGCCTGAATATTTGCATTGCATGGTGAGCCTGATTGCAAATTGTTTTCAGATAATGTAATAAAACTGTTCACACCATACCATGACTTACCATCAAACCGCTGCAACCCTATAAAATGACAACACATTGTCAAAATAATGATGTCCTTAATGAGTGTTCTGCAATTTTAAGCCATTTAAGTTTTTAAAAACCACATCCAGAATAAACAAATCCTATTTCTGCCTCCACACGCTATTTACACAACATGTAAATGTTCTGAATTGTACACTATTTACATTAGGCTTTGAATCAGTGTGCTGTCAGCTGAAGCATGACGTTATTCCCTCCATGTAATCCTTTGTGAATTCAAATCTGGTCATGCTGGCATCTTGGAAGTGTTCAAAATAATCCAAATGGAGCTTTTTAGGAGACCTGGACCAAATCTCAGACTGACCAGCAGAGGGCAGCAGGAGAGCAACACTAAACACAGACAGCACCACCAGTAGATAAATCTCCATTGAGAGTTTGTCGTCTTTGTTCAGATGCCGTTTGAGTTTAACTCTTGTGTGATTTCTGCAGAACTGCTTTCTTCAGGCGACTCTGGAACTTCTCCTGTCACCGCCATACGGATGACTTTAAGCCAGCGCTGTTTCAATTCCTCGCTCTCTGCGGCGAAGCTGTGGATGGATTTGGACTGTGAGAGTCTGAAGCTAGCAGGAGGGTCAGTGGCTCTCGGATTGTCCTCCACCTGGTAGCCCAGCAGTGGAATGGTGGACTGGGCCTTGACATCCTGCGAGGACAGTGAATGTTTGTTTTAGTAAAGGAAAGTGCTGTACGGGAACAGAAATGGGATGTTCGGTGTGTGATAAAAGCGCACTGACCTGAGGTGCTCCGTATAAGTAGAGAACTAGAGCTTCTTTCTCAGGAATGACACACCAGACTTTCTGCCACGGCTTGTTCTTCTCACAGTACTGCAGGAAGCCACACATGATGCTGCTGCCACAGAACTGAGCCGCTTCAATCTGGCAGAGAAACACAGACACTCAGCACAAAAATACTGTCTGTAGGACTATGAAATTATTAAGAGACCACCTGAAAATTCGATTTTTAATTGATTTTGTAAACGACTGATGACATTTCTTTAAAATATACGACCAAACTGAAGTTATTCAGAGCATTTTTGTTGCATAAAATAAAAAGATGCAATGTTTTCAGACATGTTTATATTCAAAATACCAACGTTCAGGACAGGACTTCTTTATATATTTAGTTACAAAATCAGTATTTGGTGTAATGACTCTGATTTTTAATCACAACAAATAAAAACATCATTTTGACCAATTGTCATTTTCTGGGGGAAAATTTAGAAGTTTGTTGCACCGAAAAAAGATTTAATAAAGAATTAATACAGAGAAACTACTGAGAATTTAAAGTGGTCACATAAATAGTTTCATATTTGTATATACTGTATGCAACAATATATCAAGATAAAAAAAAAAAAACACAAAACTTAACAGGGGGTCATTAATATCAGCACAAAAAGTGTAAATTATAATAATTATAAAATGTTACAATTCTCTTTAGTAAGCTTCTGGAATTAATATAACATTTTAGTATTTATTTATAAATTAAAAGTCTTCAGTAAAGCATCCATTAAAAATTATAGAGAATCAGATGTTAACATTTCACTTCAACATCAAAAGAAATATATATTTATATATACATACATATATATATAAAAAAGAAACTATATTAAAATATATATTTATATAAATACACTGCTCAAAAAAATAATAATAAAGGGAAAACTTTACAAATTTAATTTGTAAATAAATTTACATAGTTTTTTTGAGCAGTATCCCTCACTGGCCATTTTATTAGGTACACCTTACTAGTACCGGGTTGGACCCCCTTTCGGCATAGATTCAACAGAGTACTAGAAATATTCCTCATGATTTGGGTCCATATTGACAGTTCTATTGTCCAGTTTTGGTGAGCTTGTGTGAATTTGTAGCCTCAGTTTTCTGTTCTTAGCTGACAGGAGTGCCACCCGGTGTGGTCTTCTGCTGCTGTAGCCCATCCGACTCAAGGTTGGATGTGTTGTGTGTTCAGAGATGCTCTTCTGCATACCTCGGTTGTAACGAGTGGTTATTTGAGTTACTGTTGCCTTTCTATCAGCTCAAACCAGTCTGGCCATTCTCCTCTGACCTCTGGCATCAACAAGGCATTTGCTCCCACAGAACTGCTGCTCATTGGATATTTTCTCTTCTTCGGACCATTCTCTGTAAATCCTAGAGATAGTTAAGCATCAAAATCCCAGTTGATCAGCAGTTTCTGAAATACTTAGACCAGCCCTGTCTGGCACCAACAACCATGCCATGTTCAAAGTCACTTGAATAACTTTTCTTCCCCATTCCGATGCTCAGTTTGAACTGCAGCAGTTTATCCTGACCATGTCTACATGCCTAAAGCTGCTGCCATGTGATTGGCTGATTAGAAATTTTTGCAGTTGGACAGGTGTACCTAATAAAGCGGCTGGTGAGTATAGAGAGTATTTTATTGCAGTTTTGAGGTGAAATATGAATCTGACATGAGCTTTAATGACACACAAAAAGTAAAAAAAAAATTTTTAAAAAGCCAAATGAAAAGGGTAGTTTTTCAGTATCAAGTTAAGTTTGTTCTCATGATGTGACAATTTAGAAAAGGGAACAAGCCATTACTTCACAAATAAGCTTTAAAATATTTTGAATAATCAGCTTTGTAGCATCGCTCCCTCTTACAAAACATCAACATACAGTACCAGAACATTAAAACACCAAAGAACCAGTGGCAACACTTTATAATAAGCCTAATTTTAAATAATGACACTACTCAATGCTAAACAGATCATCAGTTCATGTAAATTAGTCAGTTAATTGCTATATTTTTATACACACCCACAAATATATGTCAACTGCTGATCTGCAGAGCATTCTAAAATATTTTTGTTTACAGCTGCATATTATAAAGTGTTACCGACCGATCTTACCGCAGTAGAATCCACCACAACAGTGTGTGCACGTCGTGTTTTCCTCCGTAACTGTGCATATATACAGTATATATAAAGGTTATATGAGCTCTGTTTTTCTGAATCAGTAGAGTTTCACCATTTCACAGGTTGTGTGGTGCTGAACTCACCTCCAGGATTCCCTTCTTCTTGCCTTCTCTGTCATCACTGTCTGTACGGCCTGTCAGGATGAAGTAACAGTGTTTGCACACTTTGCTAATCTTGTTTCCATCATATTCCAGTGTAGCTTTGTAGTCGGAGCACTTCCAGCAGACCACCTGAAGTAGATGGATATTTCAGCACACTTCAGAACTGTGAAAGTACAGGATGTTTTTTTTTCTGGTTTGTTTGCACTTACATATCCACAGGCACGACAGTGATGCCGCCTGCGCGTGATGGCGTTAAACCCCTCTTTGCACTTCATGCACATGGTCACTTCATTGTCTCGTATCCAGCGAGGAGCTCTTTTACCCAGCTCTGATATATTAAGGTCCTACAGTGAAATATAGACATGATATATGTGTGAGAATTAAAAAATAATAAATAAAAATACACTTTATCCTTCACCAAAAGTACATACAGTGCATCTAGAAAGTATTAATAGTGCTTCACTTTTTCCATATTTTTTAATGTTACAGTGTTATTCCAAAATGGATTAAATTCATTTGAAATTGTTGCTAATTGATTAAAAATAAGAAAGCTGAAAAAGCACATGCACATAAGTATTCACAGCCTTTGCTCAATACTTTGTTGATGCACCTTTGGCAGCAATTACAGTCTTTTTGAATAAGATGTCACAAGCTTGGCACTCCTGTCTTTGGGAATTGTTGCCCATTCCTCTTTGCAGAACCTCTCAAGCTCTACCAGGTTGGATGGGAAGCGATGGTGTACAGCCATTTTCAGATTTCTCCAGAGATGTTCAAAAGGATTTAGGTTTGGGCTCTGGCTGGGCCACTCAAGTACATTCACCCAGTTGTTTTGAAGTCACTCCATTGATATTTTGGTGGTGTGCTTTGGGTCATTGTCCTGCTGAAAGACCCAGTCTGAGGTCAAGAGCACTCTGAAGTGCTCCTCCTGTCTCTGAGGTCTACAGACAATTCCTTTGTCTTCATGCTTGGTTTGTGCTTTGACATGCACTATCAACCCTGGGACCTTAGATAGACAGGTGAATGCCTTTTCAAATCATGTCCAGTCAACTGAATTTACCACAGGTGAACTCCAATTAAGCTGCTGAAACATCTTAAGAATGATCAGTGGAAACAGAATGTACCTGAGCTCAATTTAGAGCTTCACGGCAAAGGCTGTTTTTCCACATTGTCATTATGGGGTATTGTGTGTAGAATTGAGGACATAAATGAATTTAATCCGTTTTGAAATAAGGCTGGAACATAAAAAAATGTGGAAAAAGTGAAGTGCTATGAATACTTTCCGCATGCACTGTAAGGGAATGAGAAAATTCACAATGACACAACCTCTAAATTAAAACACAGCTGATTTAATAACTTATAAAAAACATCAATATTTATTTTGTAAATTATTTCTTTGAATAATCAAAAGTCATTTTAAAATCTTAATCATATTAAAAGTGGACATTTTGTAGTATTTAAAATAATATGTTATAATGAATTTTCGATTTTAGTCAGAATTTATAGGCATGCATTTCATACATTTAAATAACATACATCTAATATATTAAATTAATAGCATATTAAACTAAATTGCATTTGAATATTTGATTTATTTATAATAAATCAATAATTAGCATAACTAAATAACTGTTAGCGAACTGTTACTAACAAAATAAAAAAATATTTAAATATCTAAATAATCCAATTATTTAAATATAAAACGATAATGCATTGTTAATGCATGACAAATCCTCTCTGTATAATGCATAATAAATATATAAATGTTCTCTTATAAGCATTCAGTAAGTCATGTTGTTCAGCTGAATATTATAGCTCCAATAAGGCATACTGACCGAAGCTTCCTCCGTATCTTTAATTGCTGATTTAAAGGTCTCATTCTTCTGGAGGGAGATGTCTATTGTTTCAATGAATGCCTGAAACACACAGGAGATCAGTTTTAAAAATGGACTATCAGTATTAATGCAGATTCAAGAATAACAGTATCATAATCACCCCAATCTTACCTTTATCCAGCTTTCTTTATCATGTTTAGAGCTGTAATGAGACAACACCACCATTAAAAATCACAGTACTGTGCAACATGTTTACATTTTTATATTTGTTACAATGGGAGTAACTTCCATTAAAGTGTAAACAATATCAGCATGTTTCAGTATGTTAGTCTTTAGGATATCGATGCTCCAAAACAGTGACAAAATTTGCAATAAGAAGATATACACATCCAAAACTTGCCAAAGTTTGTCACTTCTGCCTAAATCAATCACTAAATCACATTTTTTTTACATCCCCTGATACTTTATACTTCATCTAATGCTCTCTAGTATCTGACATATCCTGCCCCTTTCAAAACACTATTGCTTGACCTCAAACACTCTAAAAGGGTATATGCAGAAGTAAGCAGAAGGACTTATAATTTTTTAGTAACCTGGGTTAAGCACTTCCGGTGAACTGAATGCTGTAACAAAATCAGCGCGTTTAAGTTCTGCTTTCTGTAAAAATCAAAGATCTTCACTGCCTGTTTGATATATGATATAAAGTGGGTCTCAGATTGTACAAGAAGCATTGTATTAAATTCCATTTTTCCTTGCCATGTCTTTAAAATATGAACATTTATTTTACCCCAGTATTTTCAATAGATTTTCTGCGCTGACCTGCTAATCCTGACAGCGCGTGCATGTAAATGGCTTGTCATCTCGTTTTACGCTTAAACAACTAAATGAATGCTGAAGTCTATTTATCTGATTGTTTTTTAATTACATTATAACATCGATGCTGTAAAAGAAACAAGCCATTCATCGGAAGTTTATCGGTATGGAAAGAAACACTAGCTGTGCATATATCTGATTGGCAGGGCTGTGATAATAAAAACATGCTAGTGGCAGTTTTGTTTTTGTTAAAAAGAGGGAGGAGCTAATCCATGTCCTGCCCTGTCTTCATGTTTCAGTTCAAATTATGTCACTCATTGAACAAAAATCCATTTCAAAGCACTTCATAGGACCTTTAATGTGCACTTTGAAGTATTACGCCTGTTTCACACCGCAAGCAGAGCGTGCGCAGCGTGCATGCGTTTGCCTTTCACACAGACTATGTCTGCAGAGAGCCTGCCTGCCTGCCTATAAATACACTTTTCTTTTAACTTTTCATTTGCACCAGCATCCTCCTATGCTGTTTCCTTAACCTGCAAGTCTTTATTTTACAAATTATATAGATCCTAAAGAACTGTATGCTTCTCAAGCTCTCTGAGGAGTGTCATTCATGTCTTTTCAGATGCACTCTGTCAGAAGACAATCGCCTGTGATATCTTGTCATTTTGTTTTTGATTGTCAGGATGATGTAGGCCTATAAATATAATAATATTTATACAGTAAAGTTATAATGATATTTATACATGAGCAAACTAGTGTAAACTAGTAGTAGCTCAACTAAGTGTTCATTGCCATTTTAATCATTTAAGTTAATTTGATTGACTATATAAAAATCAGTGGATATTATCGGTGCATTTATTTGGTAAAATTGCTACTTTTTACTGTCATTCTATGTCACTTTCACTTTAATTGAGTGTGAGCAGCGCGGCAAAAATAGATCCAGAGCCAAAACTTTCACAGCACTGTTGCTGTTTTTAAAAATGGGTATAATAAGGTGACATTTTTGTCTTCACAACAAAATTTTAAAATGAAACTCATAACCAACAAATTATTTTCAGCAGACCACGAATAGCCAAAAAAAAAAGGATTTTTGAAGCAATATTAATGATGCATTATTGATCATTACTGTCCTGTAGAGAAAACAATCAATAAAGAGTTTTGAGTGTGATACTAATATCATATTAAAATATTACGTTATTTTTCTGAGGGATAAAAATAAAGCACAAAGTCAAATACATATTTTACTCTGTTTTAACTATTTGTCCTATTTAAAATGTTTGGTTCCAGGACATTTTGACTAGCGGTTCCCCAAAAAAAGAAGTGCAGCCTATAGTTTGTAATGCATCCGTGACTTGTGGACAAAGCTGTATGGAAAGTTATCAAGCAAAGATAGGACAGTCTGTACCTGGCCTGCAGCTCCAGTGTTCGTTCTTTTCCAGAAACCTGAAAGGTGTGAGGATAGTCCTCATTGAATGTCTCTTTCACATTCATGCCTTCAATGCCGATACGTGTGCGCACTGTGAACTTCTGTCCCACCAGGCTGAACTTGGGAACGCAGTACAGCAGCATGTTGTTGAACTGTAAGAAAGAATGAACAGAGATTCAGGATAATAAACAGACGGTTTACTTAAAGCTATATATTCATAGTAGTGAAATAATCATCAGAATGGGCAATAATTACTAGGAAGAGATATCTGTCCATGGCTGAAGTGTTTCTGGCTGCCAGTTTCAGAATGTGACCCTCTTTTATTAACTCGTTCGAGGGGTTTACAATGTCCTCTTCTTCTCCCAGCATCTCATAAATCTCCAGCAGCTTCTTCAGGTTTTCCTGAGAGATGTTACAAGGAGAAACTAAATTTATACAACATTTCAACATTTTTGTCTTTTTCATTTTGTGTTTCTGCAAAATTCAATCTTAAAAATATTACATTTTATCTTGATCTTGCCTTAATATTGATCAAGTGTCATAATATTTATTTTTAGAAACATTTTATTACAGATGTTATAAATACTGGAAGAACATTTGTTTTTGGGAGAACTTCAATAAACAAATAAACAAATCATTTATTTAAATAGTAATCAATACCCAAATAATTTTAAAGTGGACTTAATTAATTTAAATATTATTTATAGAATTCAACATTTTATTTTAAAAATTTACATATTTGAATTTTCAATAAATAAAATACATATATTAATCCAAATAAATAGAAAATTGTAATAGAATTATTTAATTTAAACAACTTTTTAATTACAAAGTTAAATTATTTGGCAATTTTTTAAAACGTTTTCTTAGACTTCCCTCTCCCCAGACACTTCCTCCAGCTCCAGATCCCGAGGCGTTCCCAGGCTAGCCAATAGACATAGCCTCCAGCAATTCTCGGGTCTTCCCAGAGGCCTCCTCCCAGTGAGGCAAGCCTGGAACACCTCACTAGGTAGGCATCCGAAAGAGATGCTCGAGCTACCTCAGCTGACTTCTCTCAATGTGGAGGAGCAGCGGGTCTACTCTGAGTCTGAGCTCCTCCCAAGTGACAAAGCTCCTCACCCTATCTATAAAGGATGCGCCCTGCTACCCTGCGAAGGAAACTCACTTCGGCCACTTGTATCCAAGATCTTGTCCTTTCGTCATGACCATAGGTGAGAGTAGGAACCTAGATTGACTGGTATATGGAGAGCTTTGCCTTTCGGCTCAGCCCCTTTCTTTACCACATTGGACCGGAACATCGACTGCATTACTGCTGCCGCTGCACTAATCTGATCGAACATGGACCTACAGCATGCACTGGGGCAGTTTGACGCGGCTGGGATCAGAATCAGCACATCCATGTCCGAGACCATGGTGCTCCACCGGAAAAAGGTGGTTTGCCATCTACAGGTTCAATATCTTGGGGGTTTTGTTCATGAGGGAAGTTTTCTATCAATTAATTATAATTATATTCTAAATCCATACCATAGATCTTAATGTAATAACTTATTAAATCATCCATTTTTTAATTTTCCTTTGGCTTAGTCCCTTATTTATTAGGGGTCACCACAGGCGGAATGAACCGCCAACTGTTTTAACATATGTTTTACGCAGCGGATACCTTTCCAGCCGCAACCTAGTACTGGGAAACATCCACACACTCTCGCTTTCACACACGCACTCATGCACTACGGCCAATTTAGTTAATCCAATTCACCTATAGCGAATGTCTATGGACTCTGGGGGACCTCTGTCTATGGCACCTGGAGGAAACCCAAGCGAACACAGGGAGAACATGCAACTCCACACAGAAATGCCAACAGACCTAGGTGGGACTCAAAACAGCAACCTTCTTGCTGTGAGGAGACAGTGCTAACCACTCAACGTGCCACCCTTCTCATTAAATCATACTTTTTAAAATAGATTAAAATAGTAATATTATTACACACATAATTCAAACATGATCTCTAAAAGCTAAATGACCAGTAAACAGTTTATGTGTGAAACGAGGACATAATGAGACATAATCTCTGCTATTAGCAGTGAGTCATAGAAAAAAAAGTCACTCACCGTTTTCCGAATGGCAGTGTTGGAATGAGTGGCGGCCATGCCGATAATTTCTAAAGACTCTGTAAACACAAAAGTTTCTTATTTAGAAGAGGTCTTGTTTAAAGTCTGCTTTTAGCAAGATGCTCACTGCTAAACTCACTTTCAGCGTCCCGCCGGTCCATGTGTTCCGGGGGGAGTTTCTTCAGATAGTCCTTGAGCAGCATCTCATATCGTGGCACTCTCTGAACTGGCTCCAACATGTGGTGCTGCAGCGTCAGATTGCCACACGCTTCCTGACTCTGAATACAGAAAGCACGTCAGTCTACATGCACTAAAGAATGTTTTGGTCATTAATTTTATCCCTACAAACAAATAAAACAAAAAAATAATCATAATAACCCTCAAAACATTCAAAATCTGTATGATATTCACATTCACGGTCTGTTTAGACATGAAGAATCATTGTTTTAGAAATGTTTAAATCTGATCAGCAACTTCTCATTAATGAGTGAATGTTCATTTGTTTTTGAAGTTTTACCATGTTATTAATGCACATACTCCTATTAGATTACATTTCAAATAACATTTGAAATTACACATAAACCACTACAGGAAACTATTTTGAAACTACTTTTAGTTTGATCAGAAAACTTATTTGAAAAGAACACTAGATAAAACTTATAATAAATACAATTTGTATTAACTTAAAAAAAAGTTGAATTCGGCTATCAAGTGTCTCATTCTTATCATTGACATATTGATCAATAAAATTTAGTCTCAAAAGTGTGAGAAGTTGTGAAATGGCAAAAACTGTTTTCGAAAAAATAATATAATATAACTAATGTAACTATAACTAATGGAACTATACGTATATATAACTAATGTAACTTAAATGATATGCAAAAAATAGTTTTGATACCTAATAGCACTCACATTTCTTTTTCTAATTTCTAATTGGCTGTGAATACTTCTGTACATGTGATTTTTCAGGGTTTTTATTTATAATAAATAAAATGGCCTCCGCCACTGAGACTGCAGCTCTGCACAAGACGTTTGGCCAGCGGAGAAATTAAAATGGTCGTGCCCAACTGAGCCTGGTTTCTCTCAAGGTTTTTTTTCTTCACTTCCGCCTTTAGTGAAGTTTTTTTTTCCCTCTCCGCTGTCGCCACTGGCTTGCATGGTTCGGGATCTGTAGAGGTGCGCATCGTTGGATTTGCTCTTCAATGTTTGGACTCTCAGTAGTGATTATTAAACCACACTGAACTGAGCTGAACTGAACTGAACTTAAACACTACAAACTGAATTACACTGTTCCTATTTACTGTGACCTTTTATGTGAAGCTGCTTTGACACAATCTACATTGTATAAGCGCTATACAAATAAAGGTGAATTGAATTGAATTAAATTTTTAACAATTTCAAAAAATCTTTTTTCACATCGTCATTATGGGGTATTGTGTGTAGAATTTTGAGGAAATAAAATAATTTAATCCATTTTGGAATAAGACTAACATAAAAAATGTGGAAATGTGAAGCGCTATGAAAACTTTCCAGATGCACTGTATATCTTATGCTTTTCAGTCTTGTTAAAATGACTAGAATGCATTGTGAGGTTAAGCAATTATAAATGAATGAAAGAAAGAAAAAATAAATGAATGATGTCATAAATGTCATCATTAATAATGCTTTTAAAGAACAATTACTTTGGTAGTTGGGAGACTTTTTAATTTATAAAATAAAATGTCTACATTTTAACACTTAATTACCTTAAATAACTGTATTTCTCATTCATTGAGAACATTTTAGATTTTTTTTTTTATGTAATTCTCATTGTCACTTAACTTGGCTATTCAAAAAGAACTCTTTTCAAGAATAGCAATCTGCATCAGTGTTCACCTGTATATCCAGAATGATGGCTTTAAATGGAGGCGAGCGATCCATCCATTGCTTCAGCAGATCCATGGCATGATCAAAGTTCCTCACATACTCGGCGTACATCTTCAGGAAGGGCGTGAGCTTCTGTAGGATGTCTCCAATGCGAGGTGTCGATGTCCTGGAGGAAAATTTCAGAGCATTAATGGCATCAACTTAACCATAAACTCTACAAACTGAGTGAGTGGATATGTCACCATTCTCCCATTCGTTTCTCCAGGTCAGGCAGAAGGAACTGGCTGTGGAAGGCATTAATGGAGGTGATGTTGGAAAATATGCTTCGCACCACATCCACAGGGAACGTGTCTTTTTTTGCCTCTTCCATGAGCTTGGTGTAAAACACCTGCAAAAGAGGGCCGAAATCAGATGATGTATGATGTGTCTGCACACTACTATTTTTAAAGAGTCTATGTATAGACATTTTTCTTGGCTGCTGCATGGAGGGCGCCATAGCGACCAGCGTCTTCTGGTAGAATGTTTAGAACTTCCATTGACAGCGTTTACAATAGGTAACTTGCAATCCAAGAATGGGTTTCAATAGTGTTTTGAGTGGATTACGGAGTGTTTTTGTGACACACGACTTTGAAAGGTGTGTGTTAAAGCCGTTAGACGTGAATCAAGCGCGAGAGAAAAACGTTAGAAATACAGTGTGTGTGTGTGTGTTCCCGACCTATCAGCTGTTAGCTTAGCAGCTCTTCAATGCGAGCAAATGTATACACACGTAATACTTCACTGCATTATAGAGCAAACCAGATTACTGGCATGAAACTTAACAGGTATGTAAGTCATGCAGTTTACAAAAATGACCAATAAAAGTCCGTGACTGATACAGTGCAGGCTGATTTGCATGTTGATTCTAATCGGGAGCCGTTTATGTTTCATTTAGTTAGTTTGTGTTGTGTAGTATTTACAGGGTTTGTGTTTTTCTGTCATTTCGAAATTCTACTTTATTTTCACTTTGTGACATTTATTAAATCAGTTTGTTAGTGGGACAGTACAGGCTACGTGTGTGTGTGTCAAACATTATGGTGAATTACATTTGTTTGGGTCGGTTATGTTTGAAATAAAGAGAAAATGTTGACTTTAGTGATGAGGCTTCATTTAAATGGCACAAGATGCCGTCTGACAACGAGTGGAAATGGCCTCACAGCAGTTGTTTTCCATCCTATTAGATCACATTTTTTAAATGATCAGTCCAGGAGGTGGTGCCGATCGACAACAGGATTAGTTCAAAGACGTTAAAAGCAAATAAAATAGATTAAAACTATCGTTTCAAAGCTGTCCAAATCTGACTGTTTATACGCATCAACTGCCGACCAGAAGTTCTTAGCATTCTCCTTGCGCATACACGCAAAGCATAATGGGTAATGTTGCTTTCTAAGAAAAAAGCCTATAGTATTCAGAAAACAGTGACAATAGTGACACCAGTGGCTGTTAAGTGAACAGCAACCAGAAATGTACATTACTCGCACTTGTATAATTGTTACCTTTTTTGTAATTGTTTTTGATTATGTAAGAAGCCTGAAGTGGCAATATACTTATGAACAATATAAGGATAAATGTCAATATACTTATGAACAATATAAGGATAAATATCAATATACTTATGAACAATATTCAGACACTTGTTAAAAGAGGCATTTAAATGAATATGTAAAAAATTACTGTGCACTTTCCTCTCAAAGAAAAAATAACAGAACAGCAGTGTAAAAAGAATGTGATTGTGCAGATATGGTTGAATTTACTAGCATTATGTTCACAGCTCATTAAATTAACACTAAGACCCATGTACAACAAGACAAAAGTGCAACAAAGCAAAAATGTGTCAACAACAACAACAAAAACTAAACAAAATGAGGACTTACCTTATCTAATAAGTTCAGTCGTGCAACATAGGCCTTCTCTGTCTGCAGGAGTTCATTTGCAATCTTGTAGAGTTTCTGCTCATTGGTTTCCTAAAGAAAAAAAATGTCATGTTTTAACTTATGCTGTGTCAGATGTATGACCAAGTTGTATCCCTTCATATGTATTTTGGGGTTGATGTTTTTTAATTGATATTTTAGTCAATTTAACAACCTCATTAATATGTTTTTTCCAATGGGGTATATGCACAGCCATTGTTTTTTAAGCCACTGATAAACTTCTGGTGAAAGCTTTATGTGACATTTTTAATTTCATTAGGCTTCTTGATGTAGTAATGTAATTAAAAGTATAATCAGTTAAAAAGACTTAAAGTCACCATGAACTGGAAGCAGTGACCGTTTTGTTTTTTTCGTATTGTGACGTAATTTCTAGAGAAACTAAATATTAAATGAGAAAACAGTGGTGTAGTAAAGTAGGCATTTTATTTGCAAAGATCAGGAAATGGGTTTCTGGAGAGTTATGACAGCTTCTTCACACTGTTTCTGGAGAGACGAGGGCCATTCCCAATACCTCAAAATCACGTAATCTAACAATTCAACAAAAAAAAAGTGCATTTTCAGATTTTAATTTTAGATTACAAGGGCAGACTATCTTTTTTTCTTAATGCCATGAACAGATCACCACAAAACTAGCAATGTGAGCTAACAAAATCAATATATTTAATTTATGTTCAGGCATAAAACGAGATGAAAGCTAAGAAACTTCATTGAAAATACTGTGTTAAAATAAATTTCTATATTTTAAAGACATGGCGCAGAACAATGAAATTTAATGCAGTGCTTCTCATCCAGTCTGAGACACACTTCATATCGTATATCAATCAGGCAATGAAGGTCGTTGATTTTTAAAGAAACCAGATCTTAAACGTGGCGATTTTGTAATGGCATGACAGTACACAGCAAGCACTTGAGCTGGCTTAATGAAAATTAAAAGTCCTTGTGGCTATACCTCATTAAAATGAAACCAGAAAAAATTATACAATTTTATGATTAATGCTGAAAAAAAAAAAAAAATAAAATAAAATAAAATAAATAAATAAATAAATAAATAAATAAATAAATATATATATATATATATATATATATATATATATATATATATATATATATATATATATATATATATATATATATATATATATGAATAAATATATAATAATATATATAAAATATAAAAATATAAATAAATAAATAAATATATCATAATATATATAAAATAAAATATAAATTTCCCCAAAATATGATGCTGAACAATATGTTTTTGCATTAGTAATAAAAACATCTGTTATTAATGATGAGCACCAAATAACAACTAATATTTAAACAAAGCACAGAATCAGCATATCAGAATTATTTCTGAAAGATCATGTGACAACTAAACCTGGGGTAACGATGCTGAAAATTCAGCATTGAATCACAGGAAAGCTGAGAAAACTTAGAAATTAAGTCTTTAAACGCACACCGAAAGCAGTTATTTTAAATGTAAATTATTTTCAACATTTTTTATGTTTTTATTGCATTTTTGATCAAACAAAGGCAGTTGTCGATGAGATCTGTCAAAAACAAACCTTGTTGTTTTCAAACATTTACAGTGGGGAAAATAAGCATTAAACACGTCACCATTTTTCTCAGAAAACATATTTCTAAAGGTGCTGTTGACTTGAAATTTTACCGGATGTTGATAACAGCCAAAGAAATCCATATATGTAAAGAAAACAAAGCTAATTAGTTTACAAATGAAGTTATGTGTAATAAAATGAGATGACAGGAAAAAAGTATTGTACAATTGAAGTACTGAAGAAAGGTGTAGAAAAGCACAGTAAAAGCCCAGACAGCAGCTGAAATCTCTCAGTAGTTATTCAGCAACCCTCTGCCCTTTGTCAGTGTAAATGAATATTAGCTGCTCAGTCCAACATCTACATTAGCAGGACGATGAAGATGAAACCAGGATGGATATTTCAGCAAGACAATGATCCAAAACACAGCCAACGAAACTCTCAAATGCTTTCATAGAAAATAAATCAAGCTGTAGAATGGCCCAGCCAATCACCTGACCTGGATCCAATAGGAAATACAAAATAAAGCTCAGTTTGCTAGATGAGACCCACAGAACCATCAAGATTTTTACACTCTGTTCAAGTCTGTGAAAAAATCCCACCTGAGCAGTGCACGTGTCTTCATTCTCCATATGAGAGGCGTCTTTAAGTTGCCATCACCAAAAAAGCCTTTTTATAAAGTATTAAATACAATTCAGTAGTTCAGTACTTTCTCCTTGTGTCATTCTATTGTTATTACACACAACTCATTTTTCAGATTTATTTTTGTTTTGTTTTATTTTTATGTTTGCATTGTTTGGGGTTTTACCAAATTCGGGTTCAATTCCATGTCAACAGCCCCTTTAGAAATATTATTAATGTGTTCAATACTTATTTTTCTCACTGTATATCCTATAAAACTGATTCAAAGTTTTTAAACTTTTCCCTCAGCAACTCTTCTCAAGTCTCTTGAGCTCATTTTAACTTAAATTATTAAAGACGTTTGTGTTGAATTTTGCTGAGGGTGAACTAACACTGCAGATGTCCCCAGCTCAGCGGCTCACAGGGCCAAAGGGAAACCGAGCTCTGAACATAAAGGTCAAGAGCAAAGCCATTGAGAGGTGGACTCCCAGCTCCACCTACATTCCTCACTTCTCCATCACATTCCTCCCCTCGTTCTCTCCATCACACCCATATGCCATAAAACATCCACTGGCACACACTGTTAACACTCAACTGCCAGGCGTTGTTGTTGTACACCTAAAAATTCCCCCATACACATGGTTACAGCTTTGAAATGGCTTATAAATAAACAATGTCACTGTAGTTATGTGTAGAGTCATGAAATTATTAGATTTGGCCATCAACAATGATGCTGAGGTGACACAGGACACTACATTCACCTTCACATTAGGATCTCTTTTTTATTCATCGAGTTATTGTCTAATTACCATTAGTTAAGTTAAATTTACTGCTTAATAACATACACAAAAAATATTTGATAATTATTATTATGAATTTTGTGATTAAGAAGTGTTTTCTGTTTATTTATGGAATTATTTGTGAATTTCATTACGTTGTTCTCTGCTTTGTCAACTTTTGATTTTGAAAATTCAACTATCCAGTACAATAAAGTTTTTTAAAGACATTTAATGACATTTTAGTAGTTCAAAATAATATAATGTATAAGAAATAATATATAGAGAAATAAATCTGTAAAATAAAAATAAAATCACTACACAAACAACTGAAGAAATGTGCAGCAAATTGGTCACAACACAAACAACTGAAGAAATGTGCAGCAAATTTGTCACAACACAAACAACTGAAGAAACGTGCAGCAAACTGGTCACAACACAAACAACTGAGGAAATGTGCTGCAAATTGGTCACAACACAAACAACTGAGGAAATGTGCTGCAAATTGGTCACAACACAAACAACTGAAGAAACGTGCTGCAAACTGGTCACAACACAAACAACTGAAGAAACGTGCTGCAAATTTGTCACAACACAAACAACTGAAGAAATGTGCTGCAAATTTGTCACAACACAAACAACTGAAGAAATGTGCTGCAAACTGGTCACAACACAAACAACTGAAGAAATGTGCTGCAAATTTGTCACAACACAAACAACTGAAGAAACGCGCAGCAAATTGGTCACAACACAAACAACTGAAGAAACATGCAGCAAACTGGTCACAACACAAACAACTGAAGAAACATGCAGCAAACTGGTCACAACACAAACAACTGAAGAAACGTGCAGCAAATTGGTCACAACACAAACAACTGAAGAAACGTGCAGCAAACTGGTCACAACACAAACAACTGAAGAAATGTTCTGCAAATTTGTCACAACACAAACAACTGAAGAAACGTGCAGCAAACTGGTCACAACACAAACAACTGAAGAAACGTGCTGCAAATTTGTCACAACACAAACAACTGAAGAAACGTGCTGCAAATTGGTCACAACACAAACAACTGAAGAAACGTGCAGCAAATTTGTCACAACACAAACAACTGAAGAAACGTGCAGCAAACTGGTCACAACACAAACAACTGAAGAAACGTGCAGCAAATTTGTCACAACACAAACAACTGAAGAAACGTGCAGCAAACTGGTCACAACACAAACAACTGAAGAAACATGCAGCAAACTGGTCACAACACAAACAACTGAAGAAACGTGCAGCAAATTGGTCACAACACAAACAACTGAAGAAACGTGCAGCAAACTGGTCACAACACAAACAACTGAAGAAACATGCAGCAAATTGGTCACAACACAAACAACTGAAGAAATGTGCTGCAAATTTGTCACAACACAAACAACTGAAGAAACGTGCTGCAAATTGGTCACAACACAAACAACAGTGCGTTTCTTCAGTTTGGGGAACCATCAATTCAAAAGAACTGTCTCATAAGAACAAATAATGAAAAGGTAAAGCTACAAATAATCCACATTCCTAATGAAAATTCAGAGAGAGTTATGTCTGGCTTTGTGCTTCATTTTTATCTGACATGATAATAATGTTTCATTTGGTATTTTAGCATTAGTGACATTAGTGTCACGAGCAAATCTGTGGCCAAAGCTCTTTTGAGTTATTTCTGCTGATTATTTTCACTTTGTATTCCCTACAGTACAGTAATATTCATTAAATGCCTGTAATATTGCTGCATACATTTTGTGATGCTGAAAATATTAGTTAATTCTAATGCTTACTTTTAATATTGGACAGATGAACTATGCAGACAATAATGTCACCTGATTGTACCTTGCTTTTCTTTTTTAAACACTTCACTGATTGCTAATGCTAACAGTTTAACAGAAGTTGCTCCTATTATTTATAAAAATGATCATGGGCCATTAGGAAAAGGTGGATACTATAGGAATAAAAGCCTAATTTCGGATCAATGGTTTTATTTAAAGGAGTACTACACATTTCTTGCATATAGGCTAATTTTAGAGGTCACCTAAAGTTAAACAGGTGAGTTGTATTTAGCCTAAATCTCCTGATCTTGCAAGAGCACTCTTAGCTTAGCTTATCATAAATCATTAAATCGCTTTAGACCACTAGCATCTCGCTCAAAAAAATTCAATTTGATAATTTTCCTATTTGAGGCTTGACACTTCTATAGTTGCGTCATGTACTACGACTGACAGAAAAAGCAGCAAAGTTACTTGACTACTGCAGACAGGTCAAGTTTTAAGTGAAGTTTCATAAACTAATTTCGAGAGGAGCACGTGATATGATTGAGCATGGCTGGATTCTCATCCGTACTCAGTAATAATCCAATCAGATTGATACAAACTTACAATAAATAAGACAGACCTTTCCCTACTGCCTTATCTTCGTTTTGGAAGAATCCCCCCTTCCACCCATCTCCTCCTTTTCCTCCCTTTTCTAAGGGGAGCTCTCAAGACCTACCTGATCTAGGACCACCTTTATTATGCTTATTGATCAGGCAGGAACCTTGGGCTCAATTATCTCCGAGCTCAGGGTTCTTTCCTCAGGACAGCATGACAAACCTGCTATTAACGCCAAGCATATCTATGTGTGAACTCTTTAAATAAGAAAATGATCAAAACTCTTTTACTTTTTCTTTTTTTTGAGCGATATGATAATGGTCTAATCTAATTCAATGACTTGCTCCTGCCCTACCCGGAGATTGGCTAAACGGAGTAAAAATGGTAAAACTCACCTGTTTTTTTTATGTATTCCTTTAAACAATTTGAACAACAGTAACTTGTATAGAACAACTTAGGCAAAAGTCAATGACTGGGAGACTTGGGTAATGTATTAAAAATCTGTTATGTACATCTGAAAAAAGTAGCTAAACTTGACCCTGTTCTAGTGTTAAAGCAACATCCTGATGAACACTGAGCACAAACAGCACTGCTCTCCCTGCCTGTCAGCACTTTGAGGACACACAGTCTATCTGTTCTTATCACAATCTCCAACCTCAGCTCACATAAATAACCTTTGAACTATTTAGAGGACACCACTTAGCTGATGAAAGGAACTAACTTACAATATGTTCAGCTTTTGGCAAAGTTGACTGCAATTCAAAAGAGAAGCTTGATGTTGGGATGTGCCTCAGAGGACGGAAAATAAAAGGACTGATAAGAGGAAAAGAGTAAAGGCAGTAAAAGAGGGCCTGGCGTTGACAGACAATTGGAGGTCCATGTTCTGGATGAAGTGGAAGTTACATATTTTTATATACAACATTTAATATGAAAATTTGGAATTAAACGATGACCTAAATAACAATAATATTAGTACTATTACTATTTAAAATAACACAAATGCAAATATGGAAAATACATCAAAAACTTTTTTTTACCAAATTATAAGATGTGTTTTTTTAACACAACAGCATAGTACAACTGTTCCTTAACTGTTCCAACTATCATTAAATACATTCTTTCATTCATGTTCTGTTCAGCTTAGTCCCTTTATTAATCTGGGGTCACCACAGTGGAATGAACCGCCAACTTATCCAGCATTTGTTTTACCCAGCGGATGCCCTTCCAGCTGCAACCCATCACTGGGAAACACCCATACACACTCATTCACACACATACACTACGTACAATTTAGCTAACCCAATACACCTATAGTGCATGTCTTTGGACTTGTGGGGGAAACCGGATCACCCGGAGGAAACCCACGCGAACACGGGGAGAAGATGCAAACTCCACACAGAAATGCCAACTGGCCCAGCCGAGGCTCAAACCAACGATCTTCTTGCTGTGCTGCGCCACCAAGCTGCCCCTCATTAAATACATAAATATTTATTCATTCATTTACAATTATTTGCATTTAAATAGCATCCAGGTCATGCTGTATTGTAAAAAAGATACATCAGGCATGTGCATCATGTCGTGCTAACAACTCCCCTTAGTCATTACAATATTGACTTTACAGCACAAACTCCATCCATTATTGATAAACTACCATAATGAACCATAATTCTCAGTGAATCTCACTTCAGTCTACTTGATTGTGTCTTTCTCATCAAGATAAACGAAACAAAACTGACAACATAAATCCATCTCTATTATTTTGTTAAAGGGATAGTTCAAAATTTGAAAAATAATGCTGTAAATAATGTTCATTCTTCCACAGACTGTTTCATTTCATAAAGGTCACCTACAATACATCTCGTTTGATCTAAGATTACTTAAACTTACAGCAAAGTTACATTTTTAGATGAACATCCCCTTTAAGATGGAATGAAGCTCTTGCCAGTAAAATGAAAGGTTAAATTAAAAAAGCCTCTAATGTGAATGTCAGCATCTAAATCCAGCAGATGAGACAGCAAATTACTCAGCAAGGCCTGAAGTGTCAAATAACTAACAGTGAGTCACAACCAACTTCGCACAGACACGCATATACTGTAGGCATGGGTTGGTATAAGATTCTGACAGTATGATAATCTTGGATATCAAGGTATTGTAATATCTATATTGTGATATTGTGATTACTGCTCTAAAACATGTTCTTTTTAAATGTCTGGGTAAAAAACAACTAATTCTTCCTCATTGGACACAATAGATTTTATTTTAAGAAACATTTAAACTAGTCTGGAACATTCATTCATTCATTTTCCTTCAGCTTTGTCCCTTTATTCATCAGGGGTCGCCACAGTGGAATGAACTGCCAACTTATCCAGTATATGTTTTACACAGCGGATGCCCTTTCAGCTGCAACCTAGCACTGGGAAAGGAACAGTAAACATGTCTGGCTAAAAAATTCTAATAAATCATTGACTTCTGCTGTCTTCATTAGCTTCAAAACCCAGATTTCTTTAAAACTTGAAAAGGCATCACTAGATATCTTTCTTTTCTGTGAATATGAAGTAAGCCACTGCACTGTCCAGGTCCAGAGCATGCTTGGTTGTTGCTGTATAAGAGATTTGTTTTTCAAATGTTTGCCGAATTGTGGCCTGACCCTTTTGATGAGGACAGTTCTTTTCTAACCGAGATACTGTTGCCCTAAAAAATAGTTGTAGTAAAACAGTAGTAAATAAAATAGCTGTAAAAAACAGATTAAAAATGTACATATATCTTAGGAATGGTATAACCAAATGGTAAAACCTTGACTTTTCCAAACTGTAGTAAAAACAAATCATCATCCCATGCCTACATGCATATATTTCTAATATACAACAAACTATCTCTTTAAAAGATCATCTCAGACTTAAAAACATAAGCTTACCTTCTGCTCTGGGATGCTGTTCATCCTCACAATGTCGCTCTGTTCCGGCATCTTCCTCTTCTCCTGTTCTACTTCTAATTTGGCCTGATTTAAGTGAACATCAGGCGAATCCACACATTCCTCTACTGTAATTTCCCTATTAGTCAAATCAACGCTATCTCCATTCAATAGTCCCTGTTTGTTAATCCTCACGGTCGGAACGGGGGCGTGTGTTACTCCGTCCATGTCCCGTTCCCTGTCTCTGTTCATTTTGGCTAGCACCCCATTGGGGGGTTTCAGCGCATGGTGCGGGCTAGAGTCTGAAGTCTGCTCCCTTGGTCTCTGGTAGTTTTTACGAGGCGGGCTGCAGTTTGGAGATCTGCTGACCTGCTTCGGTGGAGTTCCCTCCCTCCGACCGTCTGTGTGACTGAGAAAGAGAGAGACACAGTACAGAAAGGTCACCTTCTGTAGACTCACCGAAAAACTTCTGATGAAGAGAAAGACGTGTTATGCATGGGAGTGCGATGGTGTTGAAAATGAAGCGTTCAACAAACATCCTCTGTCTGCATGTGTGTGTGTGTGTGTTTGGTGTGAATGTGCCGGTCATGGGAGGAGTGGAGGAAAAGAGGAGGATGGGAGGAACGGGGAGGGTGAGGAGAGGTAGAAATCGGCTGCAGAGCGTCCCGTGAGACACGACTGCCCTACTTCAGAATACATGCCAACATGCAAGCACATACATTTAGGCACTCCGGAGAGAGGGAGACGATGACGGTGTTCTCTTACGAACAAAATGCTTTCAGGAACAGTGAACGCAAATGATAAAATATGCAAGAGATCATGAACAGTGCATCCAGACAGTCTACTCACTTTTATGAGCCTGAAGGGGATTATTTTTGTGATTTGGTGACTGTGCTGCTGACTGTACACGATGCCACTTATTACATGACTACCTACTTGATGAATAAATCAATGGACATGAAATATTGATCTGAGCTGAAATGATTTTACTACTGTATGTGACCTGCTCCACCGACTTCAGATAGTTTATGTTCAACCCAGGCTCATTCTGATAAAGTACCCCTATATACATTTCTGGAGAGAGCAAAATACTTCCCAGGTGGTATGTTTTTTGCAGTTTTTGTTTCCGCGAATACACCAGAGGCCGCTGTGTACGCTTTTTCAGATCTCAAATTTCTCTCACGAGTGGCATTTGCGCCTGCTGTTCTGCTGCTATGGATTGACTGATTTACTGACTGACCAACCGACCGATTCCCTCACCCACCTCCTTCCCTAAACCAAACCAAGTGTTTTAAAAAGCACAGATTGACCCAATCGCAGTATTTTGAAAGGCAATCCAGAAAAGCCCCCTGATTTTTACCAAGTTTTCAGATTTTACCACATTCTCACCCTGTTTATTTAATTTTTTTACTTTTGGTTTTGTCTTACCTGCTTTCTGGAATCATTCTACATCGGACTCGAACACTGTTGCTGCGGTCAACTCCACTCTGCATCCCAGGTCTGCCGACATACATGTCGAGCTACCGGACAAACTGGTAACAGCGGAAAAGCTGTCCATATGGAGGTAAGCGAGAAAAGGAACGCCGTCAAACTGCCCCGTAGCATTCGTTTTAAAGATGAAATGCAGCCATACGCAGCTCTGGCTACATAATTTGCGATCTCCAGAAATGTAAACAGGGCTAGGTTTTCAGAATGAGCCTCTGTAGTTTATGTTTGATGAAAAGGAAAAAAACATCTCTGCTTTATAATAAAGCAATTAGGGTTTGAATACAAATCACCTAATTTAAGATATGAGTCTGTATGTATAAAAACAAGTGTGATTGAATAACAACTGTAGTTTTTAAAAGTTTGAGTTTATTTTTAATTTTAGATTTAGGTTTTTAGAGATTTTTAGGTGATTAAGAGTTTTTGTCATTTTAAGTATTATTATTAATTAATTACTGTTCATTTTGCTTTCATTTGAATATAGTTTTAGTTATTTTAAATTCTTTAAATTAAATATTATATATTTTTTGTGACAAAAAAGTTTTAGCCAACTTTAATTACTTTGACATGGACTTGGCTTTCACCAAAACATAAATGACAAAAATATAAATAGAAATCATAAGACAACTTGTTCACACAACATTAATGAGGATCCAAACAGTATTTATTGTTTAACGTGTGCAAACAAAATGAAATTAGTAAATATATTTGAACATATTTAAATAAATTAATAATTAATAATTAATTACTGTTCATTTTGCTTTCATTTGAATATTATTTTAAATATTTTTGTATAATTTATTCATTTAATATATTAATAATAAATATATATTAAATATATAAATATATATTATATATATATATATATATATATATATATATATATATATATATATATATATATATATATATATATATATATATATATATATATATATATATATCGTTTAAATTTAATATATATTTTTTTTGTCACAAAAAACTCTTAGTTATTTATAATTACTTTGACATAGACTTGACTTTGACCAACACATAAATGTAAATAGAAAAAACAACTTGTTCACACATGATTAATGAGGATAGAAACAATATTTATGGTTTAACTTTTGAAAACAAAATGAAATTAGTAAATAAATTTGAACATTTTTAAATAAATGAATAATTAATACTACAATGAATAATAGTAATTTGCTTTACAAAACTAAAAAAACATAATAAAATAAAGTCTCTACAAGCAACTAATGGTATCTTCTAACTCGTTATGATAGAGCAGGTCCCATAAAGCAACTGACCAATCAGAATAAAGCTTTCAGGAATACTTTATTTGATTTAAGATCAACAAACAACAGGGATGCACAATACAGGAAGTGACAATACTGATAACACAAAATGTTCTGTGCTATAGCCAACTGAGATTTGTGCAATTTATACAACATTCAATATTGAACAAAACATAGTATCAATATAGTTTCTTCGGTCACACTTTGATGGTCCATTTGTTGAATTTAAGTTACATTGCATCTACATGTCAACTAATTCTCAGTAGATTATAAGTAGACTGTTAGGTTGGGGTTAGGGTTATGGTTAGTGTAAGTTGACATGTACTTGCAAAGTTTCTTATAATCAGGTAAATGTCTGTTGAAGGAGCATATCAACAGATATTAAGCAGACAGCCTACTAATACTCAAATGGACCATAAAAATAAAGTGTTAACATTTCTTTTAAAAGCATTTTACATTCAAATCAAACCTCATATATATTAGAATATACTTAAATTTTGCTATAATATTATACAATAGATTATAAAATAGCAATAAATATATATAATATATACTATCAATATGGTCACCGACATATTGTGCATCCCTAAAAATAGTCAAAACTCCAGATACTGCAAGTTCACAACAAAAACATGACCCATTCATAACTTCACATTAGCGTGCATAAACTGAACAAAACCAAGCCACAATATAAGACTTTGTAGTTCATGTACACACACACAAAAACACAAACACACACACACACACACACAGATATCCTGCACCTCCAGCTGTTTCCCTGTCTATGGCCCACCTGCCCTCTAGATCAGATAGCATTTCCTGTGAGATAGAGAACGGAGATGTGGATCTGAGGTTTGAAGCACCACAATAAACACTCCAGATTATTACACATGGCTATTAATACACCATTGAGCGCTGAGACGGATTAATATGTGCTGTGTAATATTCTGTCCAGTGCATGACTCAAAATATTTCCATGCATGTGAACGGCAAGGTCTGTTGTGAATCCGGTATGATAAAAAGTAGGCAAAATTAAGCGATCGAGTGCCGCAGCCACACAAGTAGGGCAGTGTGGATTTCATTGTTTTTTTTCCCATGAGCTTGTAAACCAAGCCTCTGCAGTTGTCCGGGGTCATGGCTTTTCAGAAGTACGTGTTGGACCAGGCCAGACAGCTGCAGGAGTTATCAGAGCTCACTTTACTCCATCAGGCTTCACTCCACAGCTTACCGGATGAATTCAAACTTACACACACACGTACACACACACACACACGTAACAATGGCACTAGACTGGGAGGCAAAACAGGATAAGGGCTCGAAGGGATTTATTTGTGAGGAACTGGGGTTAATGGTCAGTCCATTCTGTTATGGTGGTCTTATGGTTTAATATGAGCATACGCAGTGACCTGAATGCACCAGTGCTGAGCTATGGATAACCTGATGACTGTAGTGAATATAGCAGTATTAAGACATTATATGTAGTACGTTAAACCAATTATTAACAAGGTTATGGGGTGTTATTAGGGCTCAAAATCAATGTAAGTTGCATATAGTGAACACTGTTATGCACTGTAATGCATTAAAAGGGCTACACATAAGAATGATCATCTTTTAAATGCTGTTCTTCATTCAAATACAACTATGGCTGTGCGATTAATCGAAATCAAATCACAATCGAAACTTGAAACTTTGCAATTAGTTACAAGAGACAAGAGCAATTATAATAACAAGAGGCTGCGATATGAAAGATGTATGTATTATTTAATTTCCCCCCAAGCAAGCAAATGCGTGATTGACGTCTGTGTGTCTTACTTACTAGCCAATTGAGTGAGCACACTTTTGTTCTGCCCAATCAGAATTGCACGAAAAAGAAAACAAACAGGAAAGCGTGGACAAGTGGGATTATGGCGCCTGTTGCTTCAGAAGCATTAATAGTCAAATTCATAATAAAGAAAAACAGCATTGGTAAAATGGGAATATTTTGGTTTTAAAGTCACAGACATCGAACAAAACCAGGTCATTTTTAAGAGCCGTCGCAGAATTATTGCCACGACTTACAGATTACTCAGCTAAATCTTGACTACAAAATTAAATTGCAAATCAATTCGTGACATCTGTCAAAAAATAAATAAATTATATATAAAATATATATATATAAAATTTGATATTTTTCCCAAATCGCACAGCCCTATATACAACTATCACAATATATTATTCACTTAGTTAAATAGTAATGTTTAAAAAGTAAACTTAAATAAATAGATAATAGAAATAATTAGATTTGACATTTGTCATAAGAATTATCAACAACAACTTAGGAAAACAAGTTTGAAATGTTATTGTTATTTTATACATTTTTGTGCATATTGTCAATTGTATTTTATAATCAAACTATAGTTATAACAATCTTGATGAAATATCAATTGAATTCTTAATTGCCAAGGATTTTCAGAATTTGTGCCAACATATCCACATTGCTATGAACACACTTTCCTAACTGCTGTTTTCTCAAGGCTGTTATTTTTGTTGTTTATTTTGTTATTAGGTGGAAATATCACATATACATAGTACATACAGTATTTCATCAAAAATCTATTAATCTAAAAAGTCACTCTTAGCACCATTGATGGAATTTGGATGTTCGAAAATAAGAAATTCTGTTTACTTCTAATCAAAGAATGAAAATGAAATTCCTTTGTTAATATATCCAGGCATTGACATTCAATGACTCACTCTCTTGCATGTTATGGGTTAGTGTTAGGGTTAGGATCACAAGTTCACGCACAAGTAATTGCAGTTTACTTAATGGCCACCGGTGTCACTAAAAACAACGATTTCTGATTTACATAAATCTATTTAATAAAACAGAAGCAAAAGCAACATCCCTGAAGACATTAAAGTGATAGTTTATCCAACAAATGAAAAAATTTACTCACTATTTACTCTCCCTTAAGTGGAGCCAAACCTGTATGAGTTTCTTTTTCTGTTGAACAAAAAAAGAAGATGAAAACCTGTATCCGTTGACTCCCATAGTAGAAAAAACAACCGGACATCAATGGTTACAGGTTTTCATCTTTCTTCAAAATATCTTCTTTTATGTTCAACAGAAGAAACTCATAAACGTTAGAAACAAGTAAAGGGTGAGTAAATTGTGAGTTAAAATTTTGGGGTGAACTATCCCTTTATTATTTCATGTATAATGCAATGCATTAATGATAAATCACAATAAACAATTCTTTTGCCTACAATACAAGTTGACATACACGTTGGCATCATATGGTTAACAAGCAACATGTTGTATTAGCTGGTGATTACTCTGAATATTGCATGTAGTGCATCAGTAAATATTCAGAATTCAAATAACATGCTCACAGTATGTATTTATACAATCTAAAAATAATTAGCAAACTAACTAGCTAACAGTTGAACCATGCTTTCTTGTTACTTGAAGAGACTTTCACAAGTGTTGTCCTACAGAGCAATTACACAAAGTCTCACCTCAAATGTGAATTTCGAAATTGCTGCATGTTTTAAAACCAAGATTCCACACACAAACACAACAAGGATGTTGATGTATGTGCTTGATTTTGCGAATATGTTTTTTAAATCATTCAGGTGATTTTAAAATTCACGTCTAAGGTATGACCGTGTGTAATCCATGCTGTAGAACAAATCGTCTCCAAGTAATGTCAATCACAGACCTTATTTTACTCTTTAAAACCCATTAGAAATTCCAGAGGGAGTCCAGAGTGAATTAGCCTTCCAGGTTGGCCTACAAATGACTGAACAGTTCTATTAGCAGTAAAACATAATATAGAGTAAGATGTGAGCTATGGCGAGTATAAATCGTTATACTTCGTTGCATTACACCAGTTTTAAGCACTTTCAAAATAGCCTCAGGTTTTAGGAAAGCAATGATGGCTAGATATAAAAATTGACAAATTAGTCTTACCTCCAGTATTGAAGATTTGCTTTTTAACACACACAAAATATGTCAGACAAGTCCAATTCTTTCTACAATGCTTTTGAAACACTGAATGGTAGATTGCACGTTAGAGTAAGAACTGGGTTCTGCTTTTTGGCCTTCTTGTGTAATGTCAGGGAAGACATTACAGAAATATATTCACCTTCCACAGCTGACCATCATGCTACAATATTTCTCTCTAAATTATACAGGCGTGTTTGTATATGTGTGTAAGCAAAACATAATTCATTTAAAAAACACAATATCAGTGTTTTTATTTAAGAATTCAATATTTGGAGAAATCACAACGTGGTTTATTATTCATTCATTCATTTTCCTTCAGCTTAGTCTCTATTTCAGAGGTTGCCACAGCGGAATACTGAGACATACTGTGAAAATAAAAAAAAACATATTTAAAATTGTTTAAAATAATAATAATAAAAAAAAAAAAATCAAAGGGGGGCTAATAATTCTGACTTCAACTGATATATATATATATATATATATATATATATATATATATATATAATTATTAGCCCCCCTGATTTTTTTTTCTTTTTTAAATATTTCCCACATGATGTTTAACAGAGCAAGGAAATTTTCACAGTATATCTGATAATATTTTTTCTTATTTGTTTTTATTCCGGCTAGAATAGATCTTTAATTTTTTATGAACCATTTTAAGGTCAAAATTATTAGACCCTTTAAGCTTTTTTTTCGATAGTTATTAAAACTATTATGTTTAGAAATGTGTTGAGACAATATTATCTCCATTAAACAGAAATTGTGGAAAAAAATATACAAGGGGGCTAATAATTCAGGGGGGCTAATCATTCTGACTCTAACTGTATATTATATTAAAGATGTTTATATATTATATTCTTAAACACGTAATGCATGACATATCAACATATTGATTTTTTGTCTTATTGTCTTATGAAAATACATAAATAAAAATCATTTTAAAGCTCATTAAGACAGATATATAACATTAAAAAGATTTCCATTTTAAAATACGTCATTTTAAAATATAATATTTCACTACGTTTCAGCTCTTGCACAATATTTGATCAAATAAATTCAGATTATCATGAGAAAACGCTGATTAAATGTGTCTAACACTGATCATGAACTAGACACGCTAATCCAAAGTGACCTGCAAAACATCCTTTCTCAATACCCGACCAGTGATCTTACACCAGAGAATGCCAGTATATACCCCATATCCATGAGCAGAGGAAAAGATCAGACGTTTACCGGTTCTCCTCGAAGCGACTGATGAGGTTGGACACTCTGCCCTTCCCTATGGCTCCGTCTAATCCTCCCTCCTCCATGCTGAGCTTGACAGTTAATGATCCAGCAGCCAGAGGAAAGGAGACGTCCGTCAACGGAGTCTGAAGATGCGGTGGCTTTGGAGGCACTGTGGAAAATCATGAAGACAACAGATATTATATTTACCTTTAATGCTAATGTAGCAAATAGATGCATGCTCACTGCAAGAAAATGATTACACAACCAGTGCAGTCAGTTTCCATGCCAATTCACTACAGTGGCATACTGTAATCAGCATGAACTTAAACGGAAAAACACCAGGATCATTAGCAGGAGGTTAAGGACAAACCAGCCTTCAGCTTTCACTATATTTCAATCTCCATCCCAAAACTGAACTGATGTGTAAAACAGTACATAATTCAGTAAAAAAACAATAATAGTGATTTTCTTAAGGAAGAATAGTTTTATACCATATGAAGATCAAATGAAGTTCACCCAAAAGGGGTTAGTTCATCCAAAAATTGTCATCATTTACTCTCCATTCACTAGTCACAAACCTGTTTGAGTTTTTTTTCTGTCCTTACACAAAGAAGACATTTTGAAAAATGTATTTATAGTATTTGTTTTCCTACTATGGGTTTCTAACATTATTTACTATCTACTTTTATCTACAATATAGTAGTTCAGTGCATGAAAGAAATTCCTAAAAGTTTGGAACAACTTGAAGGTGAGTGAATAGTGAGTAAATTTAAATTTTTGGATGAACTAAACCTTTAAGGACAAACCAGCACTGAGCTTTCACTGCATGAGAAATAACACTTTAAAATACAGCGATGTTCATTCATTCATTCATTTTCTTTCAGCTAGTCTCTTATTTATCAGGGGTCACCCCAACAGAATGAGCCGTCAACTATTCCAGCATATGTTTTACGCAACGGATGCCCTTCTAGCCACAACCCAGTACTGGGAAACACCCATACACTCGCGCATCCACACACGCATCCACACACGTCTTCATTTACTAAGGCCAATTTTATTTATCCAATTCACCTATAGTGCATGTCTTTGGACTGTGGAGGAAACAGGAGCACCCGGAGGAAACCCACGTGATCAAGGGGAGAACATGCAAACTCCATACAGAAATGCTAACTGGTCCCAGCAGAGTAGCTGGGACTCAAACCAGCGACTTTCTTGCTGTGCTAACCACTGAGCCAGTGTGCCACCCTAAATACAGTAATGTGTAAACCAATCGCGCATTAGTGAATGAAAACCAATAATAATGAAGATGTTTTAAGGAAGCACTACGTTTATTGTCATTACCCCCTTTTTGTTTTTGTATTCCTCTAAGTATTGCTTCTATGTATGAATGCTGGGATACTAGAAGCAGTAACTCTAGCCACCACAAGATGGCAGTGCAGTTTTGGTGTGTATAGAAGGTTTAAAAAAAAAAACTCAACAAGGTGAGATGAAGTTCATCTGGAAGACGAGGAGTCTGTCTCCACCTGCAGTGAGCGAATTAAAGCTAATCTCAGTCGATCTGGTGGAGATATGGCAGAAGTCATGGCTCCATTCAGTCTGTCCTGATATAAATATAGTGGCCACCCTGTTCATTTCACACATCTCTAATTCAGCAAGTGTGGTCATTGAGGTTGATCTCAGTTTATGTTTTGCTTCTAATTTCACATGAGAAAATAGAGAAGCAATATTTTGTGCTATGAAGGAAGCAGCTTTGAACCAAACTGTACAGGGTGTCTACAGCCTCTAAAAAAAAGTCTTAAAATTCACTGAAATATTTTGTTGTAGGTCTTAAATTATGTTTTAACAGGACTTAATTTTCCTTTGTCCATGTAAAGCTAGCCAATCAGGCCAACATTCAGCCAATCACCAACAATACATCTCAATAAATCTTTTAACAAATATTAGATTTATTAACAATATATACCAATATGGTTGAATGATCTCTCACATCCTTATAAAAACATTTCTATAACAGTTCTAAATGTATTAATAGCTATCTGGTGAGGACACCGACCTGGACAGTCTGTTGTGTATAAATTTAGTTTATCGTTTTTATAACTTGTCTATAATTTTTTTGAAAATGTATGAGTATGGATATATATAGAGTAAGCATATAACTACAGTTTGCTTGTTTTGATGCATTATTTGAAATATTTGGCTAAGAAATAATAAAATTTGAATTTTTTTTTAATGGAACAAGTAAAAATCCTTAGCGTTTAGCCATGTATAAGTCTGAAATTTTATTCACAATGGTCTTAAAAAGTCTTACATTTGACTTTGTAAAACCAGCAAAAACCCTGCTGTATCTGAAGTCAAAGTTATGAACACTTTTCTTATAAACATGGCGCCCCAACAAACATTATATTAAATATAACCAAGTTTGCAAGTGGATGTCAATACTAACCCTGACCCATACCTTGACCTAACAATCTACTAATCTATTACTAATCTACTCTTAAATACCAATTAATACTAATTACTTAATACTAATCTAATAGATTTTTCTTTCCTATCCTTTTTCCTGTATTAAGCCTTAGTTGACATGTATTGTTAAAGTAATTCAAGAGGCTCACAAGAGGCTAAAACCTGTAAAACTCTGTTAGTCAAGTTCATTTGAATTAGTGTGATTACTGTCATTTGAATTAAGGTGTGCACAAAACAAGCAAGCCAAGTGCAGAATTCTGATGTGGTTTGACTGAAATATGAATGAAAAATACTAAAGACTTATAAGCAAAAACCAAAAACAAGACACAGGATCCTATAGTTTATATTGCAATAGGTGTAATGTTGCCCATTACATTTCAGTACAGATGTTGAAAACATGCCCCCTTGAAGCAAATCTGTGTTTGTTTGTGCGTCATGGAGGAATTACTGACACTGTTTTAACTTCTTTACACAATTTATGAGCTCTTGACAAGTCCTTGGCTGGAATAAATAGCATCACATTTTCCCATATTATGAGCATATTTAGTCCAGCACAAAGCATTTTTGGACGTTTGGTAAATTCTGCCATATCAAAATACCCCCTAGACTATCTTTAAGTATCTTTATCTCACATTATATTATCCGAACCATACACAGGCCTGTTTCCCGGATCGTTTGAGAAGTGTGAGTGCTCTGAATCGGGCTCAGGCGCGGTTCAGTTGGCCAGCCCTGGCCCAGTTGGAAGAGGTGTGCAAGAGCGCGGCTCACCTGGGCTTTGGCGTGGTATGCTTGTAGTCTGAGTGCAAAGTGTGCCTGAGCCTTAACTGAAGACGAGACGTGACTTTTAAGGGACTGCTTCATATGGACTTATTAACCATTCTTACTGTTTAATGAACACAAATTGTCGTAGTTTATTAAAGATGCAAACCCCTCACTGCACGACAGCTGCACCTTTAGCAAACCTCCTAATTCCTGCAGCATAAGGACTTTATGACTGTTTATGAGCGTTAAAAGTGGCTGATCTCTTCGGCAAAATATTTGACTGCGTGTCACTGCATCCCAAACGACTAAAACAATATAACTAAAGACTGAACAGCGCATCATTGATGATGTTAGCGTGCTCAGGCTTGAATGCAATGCGAGTGTGGGCCGTCGGGGAAGACGGGAGGCGGGACGAGCATGCTTCGGCCCGGTTCAAGGTAACTGTACATAGTGCGAGTACGCCTATGCATCATTGTCTTCACCAGGGGTGCAGACTCGGTCCTGGAGGGCCGGTATCAAGCAGATTTTAGCTCCAACTTGCCTCAACACACCTGCATGGATATTTGTAGAAAGCCTAGTAAAAGCTTGATTACCAGGCACAGGTGTGTTGGTTTGGGGTTGGAACTAAACTTTGCAGGACACTGGCCCTTCAGTTTGGGCACTAGACCAAGTTTTGGTACCCTTGGTCTACACAAAATGACCCAAGGGAACTTAACTAAAGTACAAGTGTGTTTTTAATTTTGTGGTTACTATTGTCTGTTATTACAGATTGTTTCCTCAGTTTTATATGTTTATAATCTAAATGAAAGATATCAAACATACTGTACATGTAGAATTCTACATCGGTAGGCTGTCCTTTTGAAATATGCTAATTGTTAGATAATCATATCAGTGGACCTATAATTTTACGTCTACAATCTGCCACTCCTGGGGATCAAACATGACAGAAAACAGCCTTCTAATTATAAGTGATTGGGTTTTTTAATGTAAAATTCTTAGCAGCATTATTAGTGTAATGATGCACACTCCATAACAACAAATAACTGTAAACAAACCACATCTGGGAGCATTTAAAAGCCAGAAACCTCAACTCATTATAACCTCTTTTATTTTACTCAAACTTCTTGCAGTATTAGGTTGATGACTGGTGGGTTAATTTCCCTTTCCACTTAATTTGACATGATGAATCGCTGTCCCTGCATAGGAGTTCTGCTGTTAGTCTGGCTACACTACACTAACATTTGCTTATTTCCCTCAAACTGAATAAGTTTTCCAAATTTGGGTCAGAATTTCACTTGGTGTCTACATCGCTGGGCAAACTGGATGCACTAGAACCTCACAAATGTTTAACTATGACGCTTTTCACTAGGAAATCATTCACACTTCTCAAACACGGCAGACAATTAGCTTAGTGATTAAGCTCAGTTCAAGGACTCTCTGACGACAACATACTCAATACAGCAGTGCTATTTTAGAATTAATCAGTAGCTACTTCATTTGAATCCTGGAGAAGTTAAAACGCACACTTTCTTGTAATGGGGAAGAAGCGTTGGTGTGCAATGTGGTTTAGCATGTACTTCTGTTAATTAAAAAAAAACAGCTTTGCATGAGCCAGGGAAATGGAGGAAAGGGTTGTGAAGCTATACTGGTCTCATGATTCAGTTTGGTTACGATTGTTATGTCATTGATTTGGTGAAATGCAATATAACGGTGCATCACACCGCATTGATGATGCTTTCCATCTAACATTTAACATTTTTTTTCATGAGAACACATTTGTGTCTTTCCATAAAAGCAGTCAGATTTATGAACTGAACCTTTACTATTACTGTTCTGTTCGAATAAATCAGGCTTATTGAATGCATCAAACAAAATGCAGAAGCCAATAGGAGCATTTAGAACAAATACACACACTGCAAAAATATGGTTTTCCTACTTGGGGTTTCTTTTGTCTGGCTTCTAGTACAAATATCTCAAAATTCTTAAATCGAGAAGGATTTTCTAGACAAGCAAAGCATATTGTCTTGTTTTAAGAAATAATATGCCAAAATTAAGTGGGTTTTTCCTTAAAACAAGTGAAATAATCTGCAAATGCAGTAAGCAAAATAATCTTATTTTTCCTTTTTATATAACATTATTTTGCTCACTTCATTGGCAGATTATTTTGCATGTTTTAAGGAAAAACTCGGCATATAAATTAAATTTGGCATATTATTTCTTACAACAAGACAACAGGCTCTTATTTTAATGATCTAGGCACAAAGTCTAAAGCTCAGGGCGCAAAAGCATTAAGGGCATGTCCGAATCCACTTTTGCTATTTTAAGGATGGAAAAAATATGGTTTGCGCTGTGGCGCATGGTCTAACAGGGTTGTGCTTATTCTCTTAACGAGTTATGAGTGTGTTTTGAGCATAACGTGCATTAAAACAATCAGAGTCTCATCTCCAATCTCCCATCTCTCAGAGTCAGTTGCGTCGCATTATGATGCATTTTCTAAACAATTTTCTAAACATTTTGTTTCAAAACTATTTCTAAATTCAGTTCTTATTTCCAGCAAACGAATAAATGAACAATAATAAGGAAGTCTGGTCAAGTTATATCCAAACATACGTCCTATTCTTATGCCCCATATAGTGATGCATACGTCTCCAAAACCCGACAGATGGACAAAACTAAACTTATTTTTATTAAAACAAATATAAAAATGCGTAAATTCAATAATATAGATAATAATAATAACATTATACAAATGCAAATTGTCATGAATAAACAGAAAATACCTCTGAGGTAAAGAAGTCATGGAGGCAGAAAAAGGTAGAATTTTATTTTATTTTTTTACATTTTAATCCTTTACATAAAGATATTTGTGTATAGCTGTACATCCTGTTTAGAAATGCATAGGCCCATAACTTTAGACCAGCTTTCAGTTGGTCAATGGCATGGTCTATTTCAGCTCCTCAAAATAGTAACGTGCCAACACTGTGCCTTACACACCTCCTTTATAGACCAGAAAACCTATGAGTCCACAAAGTGGCGCAAATGTATTTGCTATTTAAACAACGTGGTGAGCAGTGACAATTAGGGTTGCGCTGGTCTGAAAATAGCAGCAAATTGTGCCACACACCTCTTGCACCTTATTGCGCTGGGTGTATGATAGGGCCCAATATGTTTTGCTTGTCTAATAAATGCTTCTTGAATTAAGAATTTTTTGATATTTTAGCTTGAAACAAGACAAAAATCTATGTAGGAAAAGCATTTTTTGCTTCACAGCTTGATGAATGAAATATGATTTCATATTCTTATGTACCTTCAGTGTCAGTAAAAGGGTGTCCCAGCAGTGAATTGTGCACTGTCAGCTTTTTTTTTTAAATTGAAGGGCACCAATTATGCAAAAAATATATTTTCTAATCACACTTCATAAAAAACAGTCTGCAGAAACACTTTGATTGACGTTCTTCAATTGTACATGTCATCAGAGGAGGAAAGTCCCACCCATTAGTGATAATCTCTCCCTCATTAGCATAAGACGTTAGTCTTGTTTATTTACATATTGTGAAATTACTTTAAATCTTGTGAAAAGGGGCATAATAAGTCCTCTTTAAAGATGCTTGTATTACTCGTACTTGCATCTTGCCTGCTTTGCCAAAGTATGCTAACGCAACATAGCTCACATGCGATAAAGGGGACATTCTACCAGAAACGTACATTTTCACTTATAAAAATGTGACAGGGTCTGACATTTAATCTTGTAATTCTCAAAAAAATCATACAAAAACAAGCATAAAATCATACAATTCAATGATAGAACGCATCCTTGATCTCTGTCAGCTTCTCCTCCATCAAATGATGTCACTTCCTCCGAGTCATAGCCTTAAAAGTGTACTGCACGCATTTTATGTTAAATTTAATGCCAATGTGATAGGACTGACAGAAACATAGGGACAATTGTAAACTAGTATTTATTTGTAGAAGTTATTTATAATTTCATGTTTTTAATCAATTGATGTGCACAATAACAACTTAAACTTGCTATTTCTGTTTTTTTTTTTACCATAACAAAACTATTAAAGCTGTAGTTTCAATTGGACTGAGGACAAGGACAATGACAGGGTTTGAAAATAAAGAGTTTTTATTAAAGACAAACTATCTGAGAACCAAATTAATGATATATTCCTTTACAGAACAACTCAGAAAATCAACCATCAGTCCATTTTAGAATTTTTTGGGATGAAATACTTTTTATTCACTGTATTTTATTCAATGTTTTTATTTCAGGGACAGATGATGTACATTTCTGGTAGAATGTAACAAAGATCGTAGGTTATTAGGCTATAACCGTTCATGATCTATTACAGATACTGAATCAGCCACATATAAATCACAATGTATCGAAGAAACAATTAGTTTTGACACCCCAACCATCCTTGCAAGCATCTCCTTACCTTGTGGTTTTGAATGCAGTGGCGGCCGTCGGCCTGAAACTCTTCCATTTACTCCAGTAAGGCTCTTATTGCTGAATCTGCATCCACGATTCAATTTCTGGTTGTGACTGCGTTCCTCATCTGGACTGTTGCTGCCAACAGCTGCAAGACAGAATAAAGGATGAAAATAAATAAATTAATAAATTATTCAAACTTCATCTTATAAGCAAGAACATTTAAATAAAGTAGTGTTCTGGTAATACTGTGCAGAAGTGAAATGCAAAAGGTCTATAGTCTGGTCTGATGCTATGAAATGAGTCAGGCTGGTATAAATGTTGGCTTGAAACTAACAGTGACTTCAACTTGAAACACAAACTAAAAATAACCACAATCATTTGCGGAACCAACAGAGAGTTTCAGATTGTTCAGAAGATCAATATTCAATCTATGAGGAAGCATTTTTGTTCGCCCTTGATTAAGAAATGTTTCCTGAAAATCAGCGTTGACAAAAAAAGACCCGCACATATCTGTGGACAATGACAACTGACCTTGAAAGGTTCATATCTAAAGATAGCATAGATCACTGTGCTGCACATGAAGAATTTTGTTGCATTTTAGATGTGGAAAAATAAGTGCATAAAAAAAATGGTCTTGGTTCCCACGTTGGATGGGCAAAAATGTGATCTTTCCAAAACACCAAGATCAAAATATCAGCAGGCTATTTTTACTGCAGTCAGACAAGTGATCTCAGAAGAAATAGCAAAGCCTCTTGGGATAAGGGAGTGTTAAAAAAAAAAGTGTCCATACACATGGTTTTATTTTCTATACACGTTAAAATTGTCAATATGAAGTGCTTTTGTATTTTTTTAGCCTCCATAACATGACTTTTTGGTCACACTTTATTTTGATGGTATGTTTGTTGAAATTAAGTTACATTGCATCTACATGCCGACTAATTCTCATTAGATTATAAGCCGACTGTTAGGTTGGGGTTAGGGGTGGGGTTAGGATTAGGGTAAGTGTTAAATTGACATGTACATGAACTTAAAATATCACTTTGATTGGCTGGCTGCAAAATAGTCTTTGGCAGGTCTTTGAATGGAAAAAAATGCAAAAAGTCATGCAAAAAAGATAAGCTGTTCCAGAGATGGAGCAAGCAGTTACATTTTAATGACATTTTGATGTTAAGATACCATGTTAGTGTGAATTTCCTTTTCAGAATTCCCATTTACTTCCGTAATGTATTATCTTACAAAGCAGGAAAAAAAAAATAAATTCAGAGCAGGATTTGGTTGACTTGTTAGTGTTACATAACCGAACAAGACCAGAACAAAAGCATGTTTGAGATTTAAAGGAACTTATCTAGTCTCTGGCTAATATTATCCACATATTTAGGGCAACATAAACAATTTTAGCATTCATTTTGATAAATACATATGATTAAGTCAAACATAATATTAATAACAGGAAAAACAGCAAAGCAAAATGTAATGGAATAAAGTAGCCAATGGGAAATTGGTAAAGACATCATGTCACTGTAGCTGCATATTCCCACATAAACAGTATTTTAGGTGTTTATTTTTCTCCCTGTATGTTCCTCCTGAGACCCTGCCCATTGACCTGTGTGCTCTGCAGTGGACAATGTGTTTTCATGAATTTTCTTTGAATTTTTTGAGCTACTGAAAAGTCCTGTTGTACTGTGCAGAAGACATCATGGATTATTATCCCTTTACAGCCCTATCCTGTACAGTTGTCTGAGTGGCGGTCATTTTGAACTAAAATAGTCATGTGGTCCACTACAGTGGGCATGCTGTAAAATTTTAACTAAAAACAAAATGTAAAAACTCTAAATTGTAGAATTTTTTTTACCCAAAGGTTGTAGGAAATCACAGAAAAAAAATTCTTTGGGTCTCAGGAGGATATATATATTTATTTAAATCCTCATACAATAAATCACTTCAAACTATTAAAATATGTCAATAAAAAACACTAAAGAGCTGTCGCAGCAGAGATCAACATCCCATAATGCAATTTAAAAGTTCAAGTAAATTCAAAACACTTCTTAATCAAGAGCTGTAGTCAACTGTTATTCATTAATTCATTCATTTCCTTTTGGTTTAGTCTCTATGTCAGAGGTCACCACAGCAAAATGAACCACCAACTATTCCAGTATATGTTTCACACAGCAGATCCTCTTCTAGCTGCAACCCAGTATTGGGAAACACCCATACACACTCATTCACACAAACACACACTCATACACTACAGACAATTTATCTTTTCCAATTCACCTATGGTGCGGGAAACCGGAGCACCTCCAAAAACACCCACGCCAACACAGGGAGAAGATGCAGACTCCAGACAAAAATGCTATCTGACCCAGCCGGGACTCAAACCAGCGACTTTCTTGCTGTGAGGCAACAGTGCTAACCACTGAGCCACTGTGCCACCTGGCCATCTGTTAAATGACCATTTTTATAGTGTAGGAGTTGATCTTGGATACTTAAAATAGACACACAGGAATTGTGGTTGCCATGTGAATGGACTTTGTTTTAACATGCAGCATGAAAATAAAGCAAATACATAAAATTAGCTTTTAAAAATGTCATTGTGTGCACAGTGAAGCCACTGAAACACCATTTGAGTACTAAACAGTCATATCACAAAGTCAGAAACACCCAGTGAAGGCTAAGTAGGTGCAATCCTGATTTAAATTCCTCTTTCGGGTTTTTTCCCCCCTGTTTGAGCACTGCACATACTGTACTTGCTTTAAAACAGTGTCAAGGACTGTTGACATCAACACAATCTCAATGCAAATCATAACTGTTTAGTGGCTGATCTAAAAAAATTATACAAAATTGCCACCCAGTGAAAATATGTGCTGTTAACACAAAGAATTCAAACCAATGGACAGTGGGGAAAATAAGTATTCAACATGTCACCGTTTTTCTCAGAAAACCTATTTCTAAAAGTGCTGTTGGCTTGATATGTTCACCAGATGTTGGTTACAACCAAAGAAATCCATACATGCAAAGAAAACAAAACTAATTAGTTTACAAATGTGTAATAAAGTTATGTGTAATAAAATGAAATGACATAGGGAAAAGTATTAGAGACATGAAGAAAGGGAGGTGTAGAAAGGCAGTGAAAGCCCAGACTGCAGCTTAAATCGCTCAGTAGTTATTCCGCAACCCTCTGCCCTTTGTCAGTGCAAATTAATATTCACTACTTCAGTCCAACAGGATGATGAAGTCCAGCAGAATGATGAAGATATTTCAGCAAGACAATGATCCACAACAAAGGTAACTCTCAAATGCTTTCAGAGAAAGAAAATCAAGCTGTAGAATGGCCAAGCCAATCATCAGACTCGAATCCAATTGAAAATACAAAATAAAGTTTAGATTAGATAGACGAGACCCATAGAACCATAAGATGTTTATGCTCTGTCTATGCACTGCATGTGACTTCATGTGAGAGGTGTTTTTAAGCTGCCATCATTCAAAAAGCCTTTTATATAAAGTATTACATACATTTCAGTAGTTCAGTACTTTCTCATTGTGTCATTCCATTGTTATACAATATTTTTTTTTTGTTTTGTTATTTTTTTATGTTGGCATTGTTTGGGTTTTTATCAATATCTGGTTTAATTGCATGACAACAGCTCCTTTAGAATATTTTTCAGAGAAAAAATAACTATTTATTACTTTTAATCCTTGTTTTTGTATATTAGCATTGACACCATCAGGCAATTCACCACTTTAAATAGTTAATACCCAAGCTCGGTCAGATCTGACAGATTTGGATTGTCTGTCAATGTTTTCATTAAAATCCTGAAAGTGAAATTCTGAAAAACTTCTGAAAGTGATTCCATTAATTCTGTTTTGTCGTAGACTTACTTATTTTTAAAGAATGATTATAAAAAAAACTGTATAAATTACAGTTTTTGTTCTTGGTGTGAAAAGAGACTCGTCTAAATGAAAACAAAACATGCAGCAATTTCCTCAAAACCTCACTGACTCATAACAGACGCACCAACATATCTGAAAAAAAAAGTTTCATTTTGACACCACAAATATAAAATACATATACACAAACAATTATTATGTATTTTATGTTTGCATACTCAAAACTGTGAAAGTGTAGAGCTCTTAATATGATGTTAAACTATTTTTGCATGTTATGAAAATCTCTGTAAAGCACCCATGCAAATGTAGAGCCTCCTGTTAAATTAAAGAACCAGAAATGTTAATGCATTAGCGAGCACAAAGGGAGCCTTTCTATAGCATTTTCAGCTTCATTCGGCCCCCTTTTCTTCACTGGAAACATCTTAGGCCAATAGACTGCATGGGACTGTCCGTGTCTGAGGATGAATGATGCTGTTGTGCTGGCAGTAAATATACGGTGGCCGTGATGGGGTAAGGACCACTTCATGTGGGACTGACCCATTCATCTCAGTTTTGGCATAGTTTGTGGCCAGGACTGAAACAAGCTTTCTTTTATGGAATGAAGAATGCCTTGAAATCCTTACAAATTACCTTGAATCAGAATATTTTAGAAGACCTGTGGCACATAATAATACACAGAGGTCTTATGAAGTGAAACTGAGCATTATTTACATCATTATAACCTTCAATCCACACCCTGTGCAAATATCCTTAAAGGGGACCTACTATGCAACTTTTTACAAGATCTACAATAAGTCTCTGATGTCCGTATTGCGTGTATGTGATGTTTCAGCTCAAATTACCTCGCAAATAATGTTTTATAACTGTTTAAAACTGTCCCTTTAAGCTTGATCCCAATTGTGCCATTTTGGTGACTGTCGCTTTAAATTCAAATGAGATCATGGTCTTTTCAAAAGAGGGCGGAGCTACAAATGCCTATGAGCCATATCATACACCCAGTGCAATAAGGCGCAAGATGTGTACGGCGCAATTTGTTGCCATTTCAGACCAGTGCAACAGTAATTTTCAGGGTTTGTGCCATGTTGTTTAAACAGCAAATCCATTTGTGCCACTTTGTGGACTCATGGGTCTTCCAGTCTAGAAAGGAGGTGTGTTAAGGCACATTGTTGGCATGTTGCTATTTTGAGGAACTGAAATAGACAGTGCCACTGACCAACTGAAAGCTGGTCTAAAGTCCAGAGCAGAGCGTGTTAGTTATGCGCCTATGCAGGTCCACTTACAACACTTACACATTGCTTAATACATACACGATATCCAGCAATACACGTTTTCAGTTTTCAGTATTCATGACAATTTGCATTAGTGTATTATTATTAGCAGTAGTTAGTATTTATTGTTTGCATTATATATGCAAAGCTTAGATTTGTCCACCTGTCAGGTTTGGGAGACGTATGCATCCGCATATTGGGCATAAGAATAGATGTGTGTTTGGATAAACTCAGTTTTTTGACCACACTTCATTATTTTTGTTCATTTATTTGTTTGCTGGAAATTAGAACTGAATTTAGAAATAGTGTTGAAACAAATCTTTGCGCTTAACAAACTAAATTAAATATGTAGTCTAATGGATGTCTTCAGTGGAGTGCATACAATACTGTTTCCTTATCCACAAAAGTAAAGGAGTAAAGAGAAAGAGAAAGTAAAGAGGCCGAATGGAAGAAGCTCATTCTTTATCCTCACATTGCAGATGGTTTGTTTAAACTGTTTTCTCGCTAGTGAAGCGTTCAGTTTTTCCACTTACAATGTCTGCCATGTAAATAGCAACACTGACTCTTAAAGGAAATGTGAGATGAGACTCTGATTGAATGTATGTTATGCTCAAAACACACCCATAACTCATTAAGAGAATAAGCACAACACTGTTAGACAAAGTGGCAAATTCCCACTCTGATGACATGTTCAAAAAGAAAATGTCAATCAAAGTGTTTCTGCAGACTGATTTATGAAGTATAATTACATAAAAATATATTAAAAAAATAATTGCTATTAGAAGCTGGTTAAATTTAGACTGCTGCCACATAATTGTGTTTAAACCCCTTATAAAAGTAATTTTTGCATAATAGGTTCCCATTTAAAACATGTAATAATGCATTTTAAATGTTGGGATTGTGTGAAAAGTCAGTTTTTCTGATTGATATCACATATGTGAATATAACATACTTTTGTATGTTTTTAGCACCAAGGTAAACCACAAGCAAATAAACCACTCCAGTATGTCAGAAACACACTCAGAACTGTTCGCAGAGGCTGTGAATTAAAGTTAAATATTGTACATAAATTCATATAAAATCTACTTTAATATTCTACTGATCAAATGGGTTATGTGCATATTTGTTGTCCTGAGAAAAAATTAAGAACAAATTTACATTTTTTGTTGATTTGTTGTTTTAATATATTAGATTTTTTTGCAATAGTTTGCAACACTTGCACTTGCAAGAATTCCTTACATTCGAATATAATTAAAATAAATAAATAAATTAAGATGTTAAAATTTATTTATATATATATAAATAATAAACATACTGTATTATAGTATAGTACTTATAAGGCATATAAATGTACTTAATTATTGCACTTTGTTAATAAATAAAACAAAATCTCTAGGGTACATTATGGTCATTAACATTAAGCACATTCGCACGAATAGTCTGAGTACATTTATGAACATTTTTCTATTTAGAGGTCATGTGTGAACAGAGCTGCTTGTCAAAATGAAGAAGTTGCAACACTGCCGGAAAAGTTCTAAATTTTAAGTGTGAAAAACAGTGCAAGATTAATGGTTTGATCACACAGGCTGTTAAAGTCGCTCTGAGAGGGCTGACTGATGCACTTCACACTACGCAACTGTCACAAGCCACTCAAAAATTAGAACTATCTATGCTATGCAAAGAAATGTCATCAAACTGGATAGGTGCTTACACAAAGAATATCTCTCTATCTGAGCAGATGAAGAAAATCATTCAACAAATTACTGGAAGAGTTTTTAGTAAAATCACAGTAAAAATTTATTTGAAACTCCACTTCTCTATTACTTTGGTACCTTTCTGGGTGGTTATCTCAAAAAACACACATTATTATGCTTTTTAAACATTACACAGCAGACTTTTTTGCCAGAGGTATTAAAAAACAGCTTGCAATTAATAACAACATGTAGAGATTTAACAGTATTTTCATCCTGATGTGTGAATGGATAAGAAAGAAAAGATTTACTTTTTTTTTTTTTGTGGTGGTGGTGGTGGTGGTGATCTTTTTTTGCAGTTTTGGAATTGCAGGCATTCATGACTTACTTGTGCTTATGCATGCATACCTACTTGAACAAAACATGAAAGCATCCTCAGGTGAATCCGGAGGCTAAACTCGGTGCATAACTCAAAATATCTACAGTAACTGGCCTCAACATGTGCCCATAAAGCAAACATAGAAATCATCCACATAATAACAGAGGAGCACCTGTAATTCGACTTATCAGTGATGTATTTGCAGCTGTAGTGAGTAGAAAGCCAGCCAGGTTGATGTCAAACCATGTGTGGTGTATGTGGTCTAGTAAATGTAAACTATGATGATAATCGCTGCTAAAATGTGTGCATGGGAAAAGTGCAAATGTTCTGCATTCCCAGAGACGAAACACAAATATGTGCCAACTTTGGCATTCCTGGCTAAGAATAGAAAGGAAAAAGAAGTCTGTGACATATACAGAGAGCTAAGTTAAAGACATCAACATCTGAGTTTAATAACGGCAGTTAGTTCCAGTAAAGGATTAATATATGACCTACGGTCACTGAAACCCTTTCCAGATGTGTTTACGTGGCTGTGTACAGAAGTTTGACACATTAAATCCAGTTTTAACTAGTTTGCCGTAACAAAAATGCAACATAATATTCTTAATAGTCGAGCTCCAATGCTGTTTAAGTGAATGCAGCTGCACTTTGGTACTGCACTATCAATAAAAACTGCGTTAACCATACAGAACAGATAAGAACAGCCTATTTATTTAGCAAAAGAAGGTGGGAACACATTGAGAAGGCAAGCAAAAATGTTTTCAAATGTAAAAACCATCAATGTGATGAAAGTGAATTTCATTTACCAGACGAAAACTGAATAACAAGACTGAGAAATGTGAACTCCTTGATCGTGTTCATACATGTTCGCCAAGAAAGCCATAAGAAAGTCAAAAAAGGCAGCAGACAGGTGACCAAACCCTCTATCACTGTAGAAAACAAAAGTGAAGCTGATTCCTAAAAACATTTACTAATGTATTCTGATTCAATGCGCTTTCAATCTCAATTTATAGTTCATTATTTTACAGAATAGTTTAAATCTGACAATATATGTTACAGAGGAAAAACAGTGCCCTATTTTAATGTGTTGTTGTCACATTATAATTATACTGAGTTAATTATACTGAATTATACTGTCACAACATATAAACAGACCAACTTAACCAGTCAAAACACAGAACTAGTGGGGCTACAATCGTGACAATTGTTAATAGAGTAATCTCACCTACTGTCTGTTAAAATGAATCCAAATAATCCCAGGACATTGAGTCAAACTTAAGAGCCGTTTTCTTCATTGAAGCTTTCCGGTCCAAAGACCACAGACTGACTGAAACTCTGCCGCAAAGACACGAGGAAATGGCCCCTCCCTCCTTGCCTCCCTTCACACACACTGCATTTCTGAGCACAATACAAGTAAAGGCCACTTAAATTCATTGTGTACACACAATGCAATGTGTCAATGACAGCTGATACGATACAAAATTCTTCAAAAAAAAAATGCATATCACTACTCTGGGAATGTGTCAAAATTAGTATATGGGTCACTGTACATTCCGCATCAGCTACATGTAAATTGTTTATTAAAACATGCATTTTAGCCTTTCATTTACACAACAACAGCATTTTTGAGGGATCTTAAAGTAAAAATGTTTGAAAAAGGGGTTGCAAAGTAGAGGAACAGAATCTGTTCGCTCAGATAAACAGGGATCATTTTGACAATTCCCTTTATTGTCATGTTAATGAAACCTTGCTTAAACACACACATACTATTCCCTGTGTTATTTTTAAAGCTGTAAGCCAGAAGGACTTGCTTATCTGGATCTGGTACATTTATTTAAGGCTGAAGCTAAACTCAGAAAAGCTATTGGTGTGTTCAAGTCTCCTGGGAAGTTTACATTTAGAAATCAGCAAGTCTTAATCATGTACTAAATCAGTGCATGTACAGTACAGTACAGGTATGCATCACTTTAGTTAAGAAGGCTCAATCTTTTGTTTTAACCCCACATCTAAAAATAATCAGTAAACAATGTGTATCAATGCTTTTTTTGTTGTTTTTATTATGTTTTTGAAGGTGTTATTATCATTTATAATCATTATATATTCTCAAAAACCTTGTATTTTGCAGACATGCGATTTCAATAGTTTTGTTGCAAATGAACACTATCGTCAGCTGAGTCTATCATTCTCAGGAAGAGTCTCAAGATTATTTTTTTTGGTCAACATGTAACTTCTATTACTATTTATTAATCTACCTAAACATTAGCACTACACTAGGTTTTCTTACACCATTTATTAATTTGTCTATTCTAACTTTAGAAAAACTTTCCTCTGACTTTGTAATATTAACATTCTTTTCTAGATCTAATTAATCTAATGTCTGTCAAACTATTAAATGTCACTGAAAAAGAAAAAAAAAAGAAAAAAAGAAGTCATTCAATTCAATTCATCTTTATTTCTATAGCCATTTTACAAGATTGTGTCAAAACAGCTTAACATAGAAGATTATAGTAAACTGAAACGGTGTCAGTCCGGTTGAAGATCAGTTCAGTTTAGGGCTGCAACAACGACTCGATTAAATCAATAAAAATCGATTACTAAAAGCGTTGGCAATGAATTTCATAGTTGATTTGTTGTGTCACGCGACACAGAGATGTTTGATTATAAAAAAAAAAACTTTAGTTCAGCGCGGAGCAGAGTGAACACGGTCTCTCTGGCGCACTGATACAGAGTTCGGTGCCTCAAAGACTCAAAGACAGGGATGAGAAGGAATGGAGTTCAACAGCAGGGTAAATCACTACAGCATCCTACTTTTGTTCCGTTTTGAAATAAGGACCGTAAAGTCCCTGGTGTGCCTTTTTATTATTATTAATATTATTATTATTATTATTATTATTATTATTATCATCATTATCATCATCATCATCATCATTCAATTCATGTGCATTGAACTCATAAATACGATATTTCCGACTTGACTTGAACGCACACTGTGGCCCCTCCAGGAACTGATTTGAGAGCAGTGTGAGAATCAGTGTGAATATTGCCTTTCTGGTGAGACGCAGAGGGTCTGACTGACAAGTCATGAGAAACAAATACAAGAGATCTCAGGCTTTCTGAATTTTAAATTCCAGACAAGATAACTTCGAGAGAAAGTCTCAATCTATTAACCTTATTCTTGATGTATGAGCGGGCGCAGACATTGGATTCTTTTTGGCTCGAGACTTCCGGTCTCATTCACTTGCATTTCAATTTTTGACGTTAAAAACGGTTTATGCTGCTTCATGATGCAAACTGACCTTTTCATATTACATTATTCTACTTTTTATGCATAGTCATAAATACACTAGTTTTTAGAGCAAGGAGTTTGACCGCTTTTCTGCCTTTTATTAATCCAAGTCATTTCTCCCATAGGTGACTGAATTTTACACAACAACGGGTGCACTTCCGCATTGAAGAATAAGGTCAAGAGGCATTCATTTTTTTTTTTTTTTTTAATGTACAGTAGATTTCATAACTGACATGTGGTCTATTAAAATGTTCACCAACTAATCAACTGGTTGTTCAACCTCGGTAAAATATATTAAAAGTCTATACTGTATATGGTGCCTCTTTAACAGCTTTGTGCATCAGTCTCAATCCAAACCCTCTCAAATCTAAGTGAACTTGCATTAGTGGCACACAAACCCTCTGACATATTAATACAGAACGAAAAAAAAAGGAATCACATGGACTTGGAATAAAGAGGCTACAATTAAATGAACCTCTTACTAGACATACAAGGACTGAATGGCAATCATCCAAGAAGGGAACTTCAACATCATCTTAAACTCCATTCACAGGCACACCTTACAAGTTCATTAAACTGTTTACGAGATTCCACTGCAGATTTGATTTACTTTAATCTCATTTTGACATACTGTTCTAGATAGAGTCCTGTGCATCTTGTATTGGACAACCATCGTATCATTTCCCAGACAGCCAAAACCCTACTCAACCCAAATCAGTGATCTCTACTCAAACCTAATATCTAAAAGACTACTAAAATAACATTAATAAAACAATAGTGCTGCATGAAGTTAATGAAGTTATTGATAGTGCCAATTTGAAGCCATTTTGGTGTTTCAGACGTGACTGAAATTTAACCAGGCATTGCAACATTATCCATAACAATGGATGAAGTCAACAAGCTGTGTGATGTTCCAAATATGTAGATAATGTGAAGTTATGTGAACAGGCCAAGCAGGATTTTTTGGTAAAGTTGTACAAAAAAAAAACAACAACACCAACCAAAGGAGTTAGATTAACTTGGTATGATAAGCAACTTTATGGTATTGCTTATACCATTGCTTATTGCTTATATGGTATTTATGGTTTATGGCAATTACTGTACATTTACATTTTGAAAACAGTTAAATCTGTTCTTAAAAAAAAAAACCTTACAATACACACACGCACAATAAATAACCAAGAAAAAAAAAAACTCAACCACTATTAGTCAAATACTTAGAACCAAAACCACACCATTATCCAGCTGACCATAAGCATCGCATTAAGGTGAAGTTATGTGAACAGGCCAAGCAGGATTTTTTGGTAAAGTTGTACAAAAAAAAAAAAAAAACACCAACCAAAGAGTTAGATTAACTTGGTATGATAAGCAACTTTATGGTATATTTAAATTCATGGGTGAGATTTTCAATATTTAACCCAAATATGGGTTAAAACTACACCATTTTTTTTTACAATGTACAATTACAAATAGGTTTGAGTTTTTGTTTTTAAAGCTGTCTTCATGATTTCCAAGACTGCATTTATTTGATCATTAACACCATAAAAACATAAAAATTATTGTGAAATAACTCAGTCATGTCAAATCAAATAATAATATACATTTTAAAATGCAATTTATGTAATTATTTGCCCAAAGTTGTGTTGTCAGCAGCAATTACTGTACATTTACATTTTGAAAACAGTTAAATCTGTTTTTTTTAAAAAAACCTTACAATACACACACGCACAATAAATAACTAAGAAAAAAAAAAAACTCAACCACTATTAGTCAAATACTCAGAACCAAAACCACACCGTTATCCAGCTGACCATAAGCATCGCATTAAGGTGAAGTTATGTGAACAGGCCAAGCAGGATTTCTTGGTAAAGTTGCACAAAAACACCACCAACCAAGGGAGTTAGATTAACTTGGTATGATAAGCAACTTTAAGGTACATATTCGAATTAGTGGGTCGGTTTTTCAATACTTGAACTAAATATTGGTTGAAACTACACCAATTTGTTTTTACAATGTACAATTATAAATAGGTTTGTTTTTTGTTTTTAAAGCAGTCTTTATGGTTTCCAAGACGGCATTTATTTGAACAAAAACACCATAAAAACATTTACATTTTGAATACAGTTAAAACTATACTTAAAAACATTATAATACACACACGCACAATAAATAACCAAAAAAAAAAAAAAAACAACAACTCTCAACCACCATTAGTCAAATACTCAGGACCAAAACCACACCATTATTCAGCTGACCATAAGCATCGCATTAAGTTGAAGTTCTTTGATAGCTCTTACATTACAGTGATAACTATTAGCATTATCTTAAGTCCACAATAAAGTACAGCATTGTCCACCATGTCCGGGTCTCTGAGCTCAAACACGTTTAACCAACACAACTGAAAAGTTTCATTACCACAGACTCTATTAGTATTCCCATTTACAGTCATGGAAACAAAAGCTTCTCAATATAACGCTGTTCTGACAAATGGGCAAAGAGCAAGCATTGTGGCGTATGTTTACATACTGTATGGAGCTCCAGACTCAAAGAACAAACCGAATGAGGAAATTAATCATTCAAAATGACTGTATGTGTGCATTAGTCCATTTGAAAATGAAAAGCGATAACAGAGATGTTGGCGAAAAGCAACAAGCAAAAGAGTACTTTGTGGATTGCATGTCTTTTCACGGGTCGTCACACTATTAGAGGAACACCCCCTGGGGGGCAAAACAGGCTGAATAATTTCTCTTTTTTAGCCAAAAAGCCGATGAAGCGACATGCCTGAGCTGTGCTTCTACAAAATTCCTTCAGAGAAAGAACAGCCAGAAAGGAGAAATTTATAGTTTTGTGCCGAATGGTAGCATCAGTGACCCATAACAATACATGGTACTGATAACTGTCAGTATGTTTGTATGCTATTTATACAGTTTCTATTCTAATTTGCAGGTCAAGTGCAATTAAAGTATACATTAAAATGCAAAGTCAAAGTATAAATAGCAGAAGCAAATATTATTCTAAGTAAAAGAAACGGACACCTAATATAAAAGCAAACACTTGTAATATAACGCCGTCACTTGGGTTGGGTATCGTTTGGGGTTATTTTGATACCGGTGCTAAATCGATACTTTTAAAACGGTACTAGTGCCAAAACGGTGCCTGAACCAATACTTTTTAGCCACAAAATTATTTGACAAAAAATATATATTTTAATCATTATAATTGAACAATATAAATATATATTTATAATAAGTTTAAAGTAAACATCAATTTATATTTTATATATTTGAGTTACATTAAGATATTTCTTTTGATCATTTGTTTGTTAGCATGAATGCAAGATTTGCATTATGCTATTAACATTACATTAGCTTACTACTAACCTGTGGAAAGGCTGTCATCAAAATCAGGGAACACCTTTTTTTCTGGGTTGGGGGCTTGTGACTACTTTGACATGGACATCAGCGATCTAATGATTTGCCTTAATCTGAATAAGACAATAGTATGATTCAGATGTTTACATGAGTTGCTTATTGAATGTTACATTCATGATTCCCACTTGCATGTTAAAGCACACAGATCCATAAACGTCATTGCGTCACCAGTCTATAAATGTTTCCTCAGCAGTTCGTGTCTGTGGTGCTTTAAGATAATCAAAATCACTGTTTACGTGGTAGACTCTTAATCAGAGTATTGTCTTATAATAAAATCAGAGTATTGGTGTCTATGTAAATGTACTCACTGAAAGTGCCAGATGATGTCACAAGCTGTCAAAGACAGTCCATTCCTCACCTTTAAGCCGATTCCACGAGCCCTCAAATTTCATAAGTTTGACATGTTTCCACCCTTACACGCAACTTTTGTAAAGCATCTGCTGCATGCTCGTGTGTCAGAATCATTGCTTGTAAAATATAGCCATACTTTAGAATGCTTAGTTTAAGCAAATGAGATGAATGGGATCATGCGTGTTGATGAAGGGAGTCGCTCATTGCATGCGCCGTACTGCCCGCTTTGCCTTCTATAAGCAACAAGAACAAATGCCTGACATCGCTGTGTCCATATCCCTCAAAGCTGTTTAGAATTAAATGCACCCCATGATGCTTCTTATGGGTGTCACACACCAGATGCACCGCTCAGAGCCGCGACACGGTGCGCACATGACAGTTGAAAGTATCACACACCAGATGCGCACATTCGCATGTTATTTAAAATGTAACTATTCAGATGGCGCTCTGTGGCACGGCAGAAATACGAACAGTGTCCTGAGTCATGGCTGGGCGCCGCGGACAGCTGCCGTCTTGCATCGCTGGTATGTGTACCCTGATGGAAACCTATGTTTAGAATTCTAAAATGCATGGAGCTGCGTGGCGCTTCTGGTGTGCAACCTGCTTTACGTTCTTGTCGCAGCACCAGTGGCACCGGAATCAGGCACCAAAATTCATATTCTGATTCGGTCCGGTGCATACCGGTTACAAAGGTACCGGTGCGATAATGGCACAGGGTTATAGTACCCAACCCTAGCCGTCACTAATGATTAATGAATTAATGAATAAACATAACTTACATTAAACATCAAATATATCTCGTATGACTTAAAAATTATCTAAATTGATACTAGTTTTAACCTCCTCCTCTGATTAAACCAGTGAAACAGATGACAAAGCAACACAGTATTAAAAAAGCCAGGGTGCACATAAAAGTCTGACTCAACTACGCCGATTAATTTCATAACACAAACAAAATGACATGGATAATAAAGGCTTCTATTATCTCAAATGGTAGATTGTAAATCCAACAATATGTAGTCGCAGGTTATTATGAAATATTTATTGTAGCACATAAGCATCAATAGCTACAATAAATGAGGGAACAAGTGAACAGAGAAAGCGGTATACAGAATATAAAAGAGAGGAAGGGAGGATTGCTGCCTACCTTTGTTCGGAGCAATTTTCACCCCAACACAAGGTTCCCCTTCATCTGACTGTTTGGAAGGAAAGCAGCTGGGGTTACCGGATTTATCTGAAAGAAGCCAAGAGAAATATTTAGTTCACTTCATTCTTGTCACTATTTATGTACAGTAGAGAGGGGGAACAAAACATTATGCGGGAAGAGAACTGGACCTGGCTTTGAGATCTGTAGGTTTTTAGAATAAGCTTTCTACGCTCAAAAATACATTGAAAACTGTAAAATATTATTATAATTTTAAGTAAATGTTTCTGTTTTATTGTTTTAAAATGTAATTAATGCCTTTAATGGCAAAGCAGAACTATCATTACTGTACATAACTTTTCTATTATATATTTTTGACTAATGAGGTGACACAGTGGCTCAGTGGTTAGCACTGTTGTCTCACAGCAAGAAGGTTGCTGGTTCAAGTCTCAGCGGGGGCATTTGGCATTTCATGTTCTCCCCATGTTGGTGTGGGTTTCCTCCGGGTGCTCCGGTTTCTCCCACAGCCCAAAGACATGCAGTATAGGTGAACTGAATAAACTATATTGTCCGTAGTGTATGAGTGTGTTTGTGAATGAGTGTGTATGGGTGTTTCCTAATGCGGTTGGAAGGGCATCCGCTGCTTAAAACATATGCTGAAATAGTTGGCGGTTCATTCCGCTGTGGTGACCCCTGATAAATAAGGGACTAAGCTGAAGGAAAATGAATGAATGAATTTTTGACTGATGTAAAAAAGGAAAAACAGGAATTGTTTGAAATTTAAATCCTGAAAATGAAACCGTAAGATTTAAGCCAACTCAATACATGCCAAGATTTTAAGCTAAATAAAAGTTAAAGGTATAATACATTATTTGAAGGTTATGATGTTACAGATTGAAACTGAGGAGGGCAGAGTAACTTGTGGATGGGCTAAAACTAAGAACAAAAATCAGCAAATCTGAATCCTTGTCATTAATGGAGGGTTAGACCATGCTATTACAGCTATTACTCTTCTTTGAAAACCTTCCATTAAATGTTGGATGAAATCTGTGAGGATTTGATCGCATTTAGAAATAAATGGTGTTTCATCCCAAAAGGTCTTAAATGGAGTTCAGGCTTGGAGTTTTTCTGCATATACTAGTTCTTTGACTAAAGTAATGTAAATGGCTCTGCTATGAGCCTTGGTTAGAGCACACAATATTGTCCTGAATACAGAATGAAAAAGGACTGTCTTCTAATTTCAACAGGCTGGATGGTTAAAAATGATCGGAATTAATGGAATAAATTAGCAAAATAAATGAATAAATAAACAAACAAACAAACAAACAAACAAACGAATAGGCTAGGCTTAATGTAATTATATAAATTATACATTTTTGCTAATATATGCCAGGTTGAAACTTTTTAAAAATATTTTAATTACTGAAAAATATACAATTTATAAAAATAATGTATTAACAATAAAAATCTATATTAAAAAACTGACAAATGTAGGGCTGGACGATATGGCAAAAATCTTAGTAATTGTTTTCCATATTGAATGATAACGATAAATATATATCGATATCAGTTGTTAATGCTTCCAGATTTAAAAGAGTATCCCAACAATGAATGAAGCCACATAAATTAGAGGGTCCATTAATTGGCATAACATATTTACGGCCGATAAATTTTCGGTGGTCGAAAATTTGTTACATCTCTAACATCAAAACACATTTAGATTCCCATTGTTGCACATTTCTGCTGTATGATTGGCTCTTCAATATAGAGTAAAAAAGTCCAGAGCCTATTATTGTTATTGACAAATTTTATTGCGACTCGATATAATATTGTTTAATCGGCTCAGCCCTCCAAAAATGCATAATATATGTTGAAAAACGCTTAAAACAATGTCACCCTGCACAATACAAATGGCTGAAATTATATATGTGAAATCAAATTTATATAATAGATTTGTAAAATTGTGTAAAATATTACATTTAATAGATTACAGATTTATACTCATGAAAATTTATAAAATATTGGAAGTTTAAAATTGTTACATGATTGAAATTGAATGACTGAATAAATGAATGAATAAATAAGCAAGCAAAGTCCATATATTTACAAATATATGCTATACATATTGAAAGAGTACTCATGTTATCAAGTATTTATGTAATAAGTAAAACCCTAAAACTGATCATGTATAACATTATGAGTGTATTACAATACAAGCAGACCAGTGTCTCCAGCATGATAAAGCACTGAGCAGAAGGTCTGTGTGAATAGAGAGAGTAAAAGAGAACATTAATCCGGCAATTGTAGCAAAACAAAAGCAAAGTAAATCCCCAGAGATGGAGCAGTAATTAATTCTGCCAGGATATCTGGGCCATCAGAAAGCTGCGTTAATGTAAGCTATTTCTAATGCACATAAAACATGAAAGTCAATCGGTAAACAAGTGCTGCGTGGCTTCCCATTGAACACAGATGTGCGCATGAAAAGCACACACTGACACTCACACAGCTTATAAAGAAAACAGCTACAATTATACTGAATACACTTCTGAGAGACAATGCAAAAGTGATGAATGATAGAGAACTTAAACGGACAGTACACCCCAAATGCCAATTCTGTCAACATTTACGCAACTTGCAAAACTGTTTGACTTTCTTTCTTTGGTTTTACATCTCTAGTTTGAAAAAAGTCAAGAAAGTGGGTGAGTCCAGCTTTGTTTAGGTGGGAGTGTCGAGTGGTGAAAAAGGGAAGGGTTTGCATGAAAAGGGGAGTTTCACTACATGCAGCCAGCAACCCAAATAGAGAAGCAGGGGAGCTGGACGATTCAGAGAGCAGCGTTTATAGCGGATCTGAGAACGGTGTAGAAAAAAGTGCAGGATTTCTCTCCACCAGATTCCCCTCAGTCACATTATCTGGTTGATGACAGTGCAAGTCCACTGCTTTATCATTTTAACCTTTCAACACAAACACACCCGTAAATGCAGGAAAAAGTAAAGATGCTCCTGACAAGGTAAATATTGAAGTCTCGCAATGGTAGTTATTATTACTAACTGTATTGTTGAAATAAACAAATAACTAATAAATACACCATTGTGCCTGCCACAATACTGCACAGTACTGAAAAAGTCTGTTGTGATATTAATGGTCTCTGTTGTAGTCTTAGCATGATACATCTGTTGTCTGTTTGGCACCCCATCTCACACCGCACTTCGGGTTTAGAGGACGGATGTAACTGTTGTACATCTGTTTAAAAAGACACTGAACAAAGCATGCTTAGTCCATTATATTGTAGTAATATTCCTGTAAACTACTTAGTAACTTCAGTCATTTCACTAAGTAATGTCTTCAAAAACTGAAAGAGTACTGTTGACGATACCTACTAACTTTGCCATCTGAAGAAACAAAAACAAAAGAACACTGATCACACATTTACCAAATCTGTAGAGACAGAGGACAATCAACACCAACTGGAACTACGTCTTTTTAAAAAGGAGACGAGCGGCAAATCTAGATTTCACAATTTCCAGATGCGAAAGCTCTCGGGTAAAAAATGTTCCTTACAAATATATTTTTGTCGCGTGTTAGCAGACCATTGTAATCCACACATGTGGGTCCACTTCGCTCAAAACAATGCAAAAACAACAAATTTTCACTTTTTAGGGAAATATATGTATCCTAATAGTGTTTTTAGTAATGTGGGACACATATATGACTGTCAACAGCTCAAAATTTTTTTTGTGTGAAGGCATTTTAAAGAATGCTGCAGACCATTAGTCTATTGCTTTTCATACAGTTGAAGGCAAAACTTTTAGCCCTCCTTTAAAAGATTAATTCTTTTTCAAATATTTCTCAACTAATAGTTCATGGAGCAAGGACTTTTTCACAGTATTTTTAATAATATTTCTACTTCTGGTGAAAGTCTTATTTGTTTTTTGTTTTGCTTTTTAGCAGGAATAAAATAAGTTTTTGTTTATTAATTTAACTGTTTTTTTTAATTTAATTAGCTACACTAATTAAACTAGTTAAGTCTTTAAATTGCACTTTAAGCTGAATACTAGAAATTAGAAATTAATTCTTAAAAATATTATGTTTAGAAATAGAAATGTTTTGAAACTAAAAGACTTCAAATTTAAAAGACTTCAAATTTAACAGGAGGACTTTAACTGTGTGTGCACCTCTAACATTCCTCTAAATATCTTTAACAGAGAAAAAGAAACTCAAAAAGGTTTGGAGCCATGTAAGAATGTGTAAATTGCGAGTAAATTAACATTTTTGGGTGAACTATAACTTAATTTTTAAAAAGCATATTTTCCAACTGAAATGTAGAGGCTAAAGGATAAAGTAAGGATTGTGGCTACACAGTCAGTTCAATGGACTGTGAAACAAGGTTAAAGTAAAGTGTATTTATTTGAGTGGGACGGGGTGCGTGTGTGCATTTATCTCGGGCGCGAGATTAAAGCAAGGCTTTTTCCTTGCCATCTGGAGCCCTTGTGACAGAAGGATCTGCTGTCCCACACACTCAAACCTGCACACATGTTCACATTATAGTCATTTTAAATTGAGGCTTTAAAAAAACGAGAGAAAAAAAAAACACACATTCTGTAAGCTAACATAACCACAACAAACATACTTTAACAACATGAAAGAAGATGCTGGTGGGACCCTAAATAAAGCTGTTTTTTAATGAGTCATCATAGACCAGACTCTTTTAACAAACACTACACACAAAAGCCGGATAATCATGAAAAGAAGACAGGCCCTATCGGTTTTCTCCAAAATGTATTCATTTTTTCCCTTTTTAACCTTTTAAATTTTGTGTGAGCGTGTGTGTATTTGTAAAAATGTGTGTATATTTGTGTGTGAATGTGCTTTATTTACCCCCACATTTTTTAAGGGATATTTTATACAAAAATGAAATTTGCATGCTAATTTACTCACATATAGGCATTAATTTACTCACATTAATGTAGATATTCAGCTAATATCTATTCTGCTTTTATCAAGAAAGAATAATCAGGATGAGTCTCAAAGTGTTTATCGCCATTATAGACCAGGGATGTAAACAATAACAATGGTCCTAACGTATTTCCTGTTTTACATTTTTAATTTCCATTGTTTCCAAGAATCCAAATATGTACGCATAATAATGTTATATGAGCTGTTTTAATATTAAGTTATGATCGTATTGCTACTTGTTACAGTTATGAAATATAGTTTAACAAGCAGGAAATGTCCATGGCCCAATGACTTTACCACATTGAAACGGTCTACTGCAAAAAATTTTCTTTAAAATAATAAAGATATCCAATATCTTGGATGGCTTGAGAATAAATAAACAGCAAATTTCGCTAAACATTCCCTTTAAATTAACCCAAAGCATAGTTTGATTGGTTGTTGTTAGTATTGCACGATATTGGAAAGAATTTTGCAATGTTTTGTTTTTCTGTGAGATGAATATAATTTCACGAGATGACTTGAATAGCTCAATTTGGAAAGAATTCATCATTTTATATTCATTAGTGATTTCGCAGAGTAGATAAGCTGCATAAATCAAACAGATAGTATTTTCAGAGAGTCTGACTGTATTCAGGTACAAAAACTGATTAATCATATGTAAATAAATAACACTTCATAAATAGTCTTCATTGTATGAAAAATAACTACAATTCATCTTTGATAAAAACTAATCACAAATGCACTGAAAAAAGTGTTGCATGCAAAACTGTTGCAAACAATTTATTTGGGTTGAATTTAAACAAACAAATTAAATTGAGCAATGTTCAACTTAATTTGCTTGTTTAAATTCAACCCAAATAAATTGTTTACAACCACTTAACGTAAAAAATTTTAGTAAATCCAAGGAATCATCTTTGAATCATTTTTTTCAGTGTGGTTTAAATACACTTGAAATTAGGGCTGCACGATATTGGAAACATCTGATATTGCGATATTTTGTTTTTCTGTGATTATATATTGTAATATGAATATAATTTCACTAGATGAATTCAATTCAATTCACTTCAATTCACCTTTATTTGTATAGCGCTTTTACAATGTAGATTGTGTCAAAGCAGCTTCACGTAAAAGGTCATAGTAAATAGGAACAGTGTAGTTCAGTTTGTAGTGTTTAAGTTCAGTTCAGTTGAGCTCAGTTCAGTGTGGTTTAATAGTCACTACTGAGAGTCCAAACACTGAAGAGCAAATCCAACGATGCTCAGCTCTACAGATCCCAAAACATGCAAGCCAGTGGCGACAGCGGAGAGGGAAAAAAAACTTCACTAATTGGCGAAGTGAAGAAAAAAACCTTCAGAGGTTGAATAATTCTATTTGGAGAGATTACATTCATTTAGATAGATTGGGATGATCAAGTCTTTTTCCATGCAGTGGGTCAGCATAAATCAGAATAAATTAAAAGCATATATTAATACAACAAAGCAGAGATAAAAGGTCAATAAAAAGTGCTTTATGGTTTTCTGTAGTCAAATCATATCCATGTACAGAAATCGAACATTCAAACATATAATGACTCAGGCTGCGTCTGAAACAGCCTACTACTCAGTAGGTACTGCCTTTGAATTTAAACGTACTACTGGGCCATTAGAAAAGTACATTCTATACACTATGAATAGAGTTCAGACATACTACTTAGCTCGCATACTGATTTTAGCATACAATATAGTATGGAAGTATGTGGTTTCGGAAGCAGCCATGGTCATCATTGTATAAATAATTTTAAATTAATAATATTTTTATCTTTATTAAAAATAAAGATTTACTCTTTCTTTATAAAAGAAATACTCTTTCTTTATAAAAGAATATTCTTTTATTCTTTATTAAATAATCTAATGTAAAACCTGCAATGTGTCTATTGTGGATACACACCCTACTTGAAATCTCACAGTCATAGGCCTTAAAAACAAAGCAAACAAGCAAATGAAAAACAATCCATTAAGGTTAAACTTCACAATGACTCAATATTGTATTTCCTGGACAATCCTCAAATTTTCTAATGGATGACTAAACTTAAACCGAACTGACAATACAGATTCTGCGATGTGACTACTGCGGATTTGCACATCGCAATATCGATTCAGAAACGATATACTGTGTAGCCCTAGTTAGGCCTTTTACAGTAATCAATATATCAACTTATCGTGCATTATTTTTACATGACCTCAATAATTTTTGGTGTAGCAATATATATTTACAAATCCACAAGAAACGTTAAAGCTGTTTTAGGACATTTACATTTTACCTGACCAATGTCAAAGTTAATGATTGGACATTATTTAATAGTACATTTAATGAGACAGGGGTGTCCAAACTCGGTCCTGGAGGGCCGGTGTCCTGCCTATTTTAGTTCCAACCCCCAAACACACCTAAACTAGCTAATCAAGCTCTTTCTAGGTATTCCAGGGAGGTGTTTTAAAGGAAGTGGGAGCTAAACTATGCAGGGCACCGGCCCTCCAGGACCGAGTTTGGATGTAATAGGACATTTACATCATTTTTGACATCAAGTTATAGAATAAAAATAATCTTAAGAATTAAAAGCCTTAGTCCCTTCAAAGTGTTTATGGCTATTTGCATTACTATGCTGTTGTATAATCTTTTTATAATCAATGGCATAAAATGATCTCAAAAGGACAATGATATCGCTTATCACAACAATTTCTGTGGCAATATATCAGACAACAAAAACTCTTTATTGTGACAGGCCTAGCCCTAGTTGTTGAGGAGATTTGTCATACGTTATGACATTTCTAAGTAAAAATAAAAATAATTAAAAAAAAATATTAAATAAAAATAATAATATATAATAATAATAATAATATATAATAATAATAATAATAATAATAATAATAATAATAATAATATATATATATATATATATATATATATATATATATATATATATATATATATATATAAAATAAGCAAGTGTCATAGATTGTGAGACTTCATATTTAAATAGTATTTTGCAGTTTATTATAGTGACAGACATTTTATTTGACGATTCGGTGTACGCCTGCATTTGATTTATTCCTCCAAAATGGGCTCAAATCTGTAACATTCCACATTATATAGTAAATCCATTTAATGACAGATTTCATGAATCCATCCACATTTTCCACATTGCTGAAATCGGACGCCTCAATTAATCTAGGACACCTCAATCAATCACCTTGCTTGCTCATAACACAACATACAGCCAATCATTATCTAAATCCCAAAGCAAAATAGCCGAGACATGTTTACAAGCTAATTTATGGTTCTATAGCATGTAATTAGCATTTATGTGGAGCACTTGTTAGACCATTAGAGTTGATTTGTCATGAATCTTGTTTACTGCTGTGCCGCTATAATGAGTGTAAATATTGTGCTTTCCAATAAGACCATAAATGATGGATTTCCTCAAGACATTTATAGATGCTTCACTAAATGACATTCAATCAATTTTCAGTGTGTACGCATGCATTTAATGTGATTGGAAGCAACTATCATGCAGTAAGGCAATCTTTATCAGATCAATCCAGCATTTACAACAATACTGATTTGATTTTGACACAATAAAACAAAAATGCAGGAGCTGTTCTCAGTCTCATCACTTCACATTATTCTGTAAAAGAAAATTAAATAAATAAGAATGAGATCTGATTTAAACTGTGTATGAAGCTGTCAGTCATTATTGATTGTTATTTTGTTTAATATGTATTTCCTGATAGGTACCACAGCTTTGTTAAGGTAAATGCATTAGTAAAAACAATGGTAACACTTTACAATAAGGTTGTATCAGCATTTAATAACATGAACAAACAATGAAAAATACATTTATTACAGTTTTTGTTAATGTTAGTTAACATTAATGAAAATACAGTTGTTCATTGTTAATTCATGTTAACTTACAGTGTGTTAACTAATGTTAACTAGCATGCATTTGGATGTTAATAAGGCATCAGTAAATGTTGAACTATGATTAATAAGAGCTCTATATTGTTCATTATTAGTTCATGTTAGGAAATAAATTAAATAATGAAACCTTATTGTAAAGTGTGACCAAAACAATTACGATATCCCTATAGCAAGTCATTTTTCATCCAAAAATCAAAAAGGAAAACAAAACATAAACGATACTTTCCATGAAGAAAATTAATCTTGCAGTGGATCCTGAGATTTTACTCGATTTATTGAAATTAGTTGTGATTATATAATATTGTGACTTTTGACTTTTTAATCTGAATTATCCTAAATTAAACACGATGATATATAAATACCACATCATATAATGCATAAATAGTCACAACGCAATAAGCTTAATGTATTTTTTTTCTCTCAAATATAACTTCATATGTCATGTTTCTTTGATTGTATATATATATATATATATTTGATTTTTATAATTCTCTGGAACATAATTAAAATTAAACTGTAGACACTTCTCTCTTTGTGTTGTGCCCTTTGGAAGCCCAAATACAGAAACAGATGAAGCTCTGTGAAAATGGCAGCGTTTGGATGGCATTTTAGCTTTCTTTGCTATAACGCTACAGTGCTCTGGCCACGCCCCTTTACTGCGGTGGTGAATGCGTGTAACCTGAAGGGTTTATGATCTCACTAGCCCGGACGTATTTTTTTTGTAGTCCCCAAACTTCGTTCACTGTAGGCTTTGCTAAGCTATCTATTTAAAAGCCAATGACTCCCTTTGCATTTACCTGCATATTACATTCAGAGATGTTGTTTATGTTCACACATCGACACAACACAAGAACTAAAGTTTAAAATATGATATCGTAGTGGACCACCCCTGTAATATTAAAACAGGGGCATAGATTTAGGGTGGATGGAGGGGACGTGTCCCCACCAATATCCACCAACTACTGAAATGTCCCCACCAATAATTTAATTATCTTAAAAAACATTGTCAATATAAACGTAGACATGCCGAAAGGGTTAAATCACGTTCTCTCCTTAAGTCGCACCGCCCCCCAAATCCAACTGAACATTGTGATTGGCTGTGCCTTTCCCTGCTGTCATGTGAGAGAGGCTGCTTTCAGATACAAGCAGCGCTGAAACAACTGCATGACAACAAACATAATAATAATAATCCAACAATTGGTCTTTCAAACCACCTGAACCCCCTCAGCTACGCACCTGACTATTTAATACATCGTATGAAGAGAGGATTAATTAATAATACATTTTAATAGCAGTTAAATAATTAATAGCAATATTAAAAAATATATAAAAAAACAATATTCATTCTTGCCGGGGGTGTGGGGGGATTGGACTCATCCCCAGTCCCCACCAATGCCAAGTGCAAACCTATGCCCTTGTATTAAAATAAAACATAAGTTGACCACAGACCTTATCGATGTTGTAATGAATGTCCTTAAATAATGTAGCGTAGTTGACAGCAAGCATCAGTTTTTATTGAGGTTGTGTGGTCTGTCATTTATAGTTTGTCTTTTACAAAAGCTTTAAACAGACATGTGTGTAGTGACCATAGGCGATGACCACAGTGATGTTCAGCCTATAACGAGGCACCTTTAACCTGTATCCTACTATAAAAATAGTTTATTTTTTTTTTACATATAAATGTTCCATTACTTCAAATTTGTCATTTTTTTTGTTTATACAGTGCTCAGCATATATAAGTCCACCCCTCACAAATCTATCTTTTAAATTCATATTTTCAATCGGAAGCTATACAATATTATATTTGTGCATATACATTAGATAAGTCAGTACAGACGTCAAATCTGGAGCTTATCTAACAAAATAACTTATGATAACGGTCCAAAAACTAGTACAGCTAAATTTATATGTTATAGAAAAATATTAAATACAAATTTAAAAAAAGAGGAAAAATCAAGAGAAGCAAAAAAAATAAATAAAAATAAAATAAAACAAATAAATAAATTAAATAAAAATTTAGTTGAAATGTTGTAGTTTGTAATTTTTTTTGCAATATTTTGCTTGAATTTAATTGTATTATCTTTCAATTTCTATATATGTTCGGTGACAAAAATATTATTTTACTAAATATATCTGTTTAATAAATCTGTTTTTTTAAATGCACCAATATATATATTACCCATATTTACAAAAAAATGGATAAAAATAAGAATTTACAAAATAGGGTGTATTCAATTATGCTAAGCACTGTATATAAAATGAACGCTTAGCTTATCTCAATGTGATCATTACGCAATTAGCAATCAGTAGCCTAGATTCGTAAATGATGTAGTCCTTATAAACGGATCATTTATAAGGACTAGGCTATTAATAACTATTATTCTCCAAATGGTAAAGGTTGGGTGGATTCTCAGTTGCGGTGAAAATCCTACACTTAATTCGATTGCTGTTCAGTTTAAATATGAATTTAGTCAATTAAGGTTATAAAAAAAATAAATAAAAAAAAAAAAAAAAAAAAAAAAAAAATAATAATAATAATAATAATAATAATAATAATAATTATATATATATATATATATATATATATATATATATATATATATATATATATATATATATATATATATATATATATATATATATATATATATATATATATATATATATATTCGCTGTTTACATAGTAGACTCTTAATCAGAGTATTGTCTTTATCGCATTAAAATCTGATTCTTGGTGTCCATGTAAACATACTCAGTGTTATAAAACTAGGCAAAGTCTTAGGGATTTTACATGATGTTGTTTTAAAACATCGTCGATCTTTCAAATATTTTGTGGCATTGCTATGGAATAAACCGCCTGTGGATATTAAACGTATTACAAATGTGGTTAGTTTTAGTTTCAAATCTGAAAGCTGGCTCTCAAGCAGAATAGTATGTTGATTCATTTTACAGCATGTTTTAATGTTTTTTTGTGATTGTCACACACAGTGTACTTGTTTTCAGGAGTAGTTTTATCTATGCTTCACATCAAGGACCACAATGGAAATATATTTTGCTTTTAAAACTTTATTGTGTATACCCTTGATGAATTAAGTGCATTCACTTATTTTTTTGTCAAAAAAAAAAGAGAGAAAAAAGAGAGAAAGAAAGAAAATCAAGTATTTTGGCACTTTGACTGGAAGACTTTATGCTTCCACTTGAGTAATGTAATGTAATGTAATGTAATGTAACTCGTATATCATCCAGTACTGCATTGAAATTGAATACAAACTAGATGAACACACCAGATTAATAACAGATGCTATGTGCTTTTGTAAAACTAAAAGATATCAAAATCTTTTCCTCATTGCAAAACTTGCACAGGTCAAAAACTCAATCTAAATCTATGCCTATTAAATAACATCAATGTAAGCAGACATCTTGACACAGATATCTGCGAGCTGAAGGTCACACATAAGAAAACACATTAAATAAGTACCTGCTGTGCTGTTGGATCTCCAGTGTGGCTGGGTTTGCATTTTTCTCGCATTGACAAAATGTTTCTTCATCTTAATCTGACAGCAATAATCTGAGCAACAGGGAAATGCCCACCGCGTGCAACACAACAAATGTCACCAAAAACGAACTGCTGCATTTGTTTCTTTAGTTCTTCCTGTGGTTGTTTCACTCCTTCCCCTCACGTTAACAAACTGGTTTAACAGCCAGAGTGAGACGGACAATGACTGTAAGTACATGCTCACTGAAGACACTATAAACATCAGCTAAAAAGACACCGATACCTCCAGAAGAAAAATCAGTACAGGAGCGGAAGCATTTCAAATGTTATGAATACCCCGAATGACAACTAGAGAATAGGTAAAGGTGTATATAAGCTTCTGAGTGAGAGATCATTGAGTGGGAGGCTTTTGCGTGTGATACCATCAAAAACCAACCCACTTTCTAGCGCTCTTCTTCATATCTCTCCATCTCTTTCCGTCTCAGGGTGAGAGACTCTAGAAACCCTTGCTTTTGGGAATAAAATATAATTATACCTGGTTATAAATGAATAAAATTCAACGGACTACACTTAAAATATTATGTTTAATGCTTGTTCAGACTATTTATTTAAAATGAGCTGAATCTCCCTTTTAAAAGCAACACCAGTTTCATTTTAAATTATTAGTACTGGAAAAAAACATGCTGTCAGTCAGTACTTTTAAAGGGCTTATTTCTAAATTATATGCCTTATTAGTTTAATTTGATTCCTCAGTTTATGATTCTTTGAAACCACTATGGGAACGGGACCTAGGAGTTCGGTTTAACTCTGAAGATTTGTCCAAGATCTGTGAGTGTTCCAAAATGTACCTCGAATTCCATACAAAATTTGACATTTTATCACAGAATTTATTTTACAGCTGTTCGTCTGCATAAAATGTTCCCAGTTTGTTCCGGCCTCATTTAAGTGCAAAACTTGTAAGGGCACATTTTTGTTTCATGTATTTTGGTCCTGTGTTCACATCCAACCATTTTGGAGAGCGGTTCATTCAGCAATCCAGGAGATAATAAGAACATGTTTTATTTTCTCCCACTCACTTTCTTTTCAGGAATGATAATTCTGAAGACCTTTTGACTTATCTCAAACCTCTGTTTACAACTCCTACATTTCTGGCTAATGTATATTACTAAAATGGTCTACTTCTGAACTTCTAACTTTTCCATGTGGATTTCTCAGTTTTCAATCTTTCTTCCTTTGGAAAAGTTAACTTATGACTAGGCCCACACAGAATTTGCGCGCACAGAAATCCGTAGATTTTTAGCCAATCATTGAGTATGTTTATTTACAATGTAAATATGTGTACATTTATGTTTATTCAATTATTATTTTTATTCAAACTAATATTATAATAATAGTATCAAAATGTTCATATCATTTATGTACAATACAGTTTGTAAAGTAATATTTTCTGTCTTTTAGTGGATATATTTTATATGAGAGACTTGCTTTATTTACCAAATAAGTGGATCTAATTGGATTTGCATTGTAAACAATAAATGAAAGTTAAAAATGTGTTATTTTACGTCATTAATTAAGTTTTTAGTTACGATACTCCTAAAATCATTCCGCATAAATCCACAGATTTTTCAAAATAGAAATAGCAAAAAATGTCCGCAGATTCTGTCTGGCCCTACTTATGACCTCAACCACAAACAGGACAAATTCAGGAGACTTTGGGAAACTCTCCAAACCTTTCTACACAAACTCTAAAAAATTTTTATTTTTAGGGAGTTTTGTCTTTTTTTTTTTTTTTTTTTTTGTTGAAAAGATACATTTGTAAATTTTATTTAATTGGCAGCTCTTAGGGTTTGTTTGTTTGTTTGTCTTTGTTGTTTGTACTATTTGAAAGTTCTTAATAAAAATAATAATAAAATGAGCTGAATCAACACAATTCTTGAGGTGTTTTTTGGGATAACTTAATTGTTTTATGTTCAAACCACTTAAATTTGTGAAAATTATTTAGGTTGCTTAATCGATTTGTGTTGGAATTGTGTGGAAGCCAGTGTTGTTTACAGTTGTTGGTAATCATTTTTGCCTGCTTTCGATGTTTGCGTACGCTGATTTACAATATTTAAAAAGTTCAGGTCATAAACAAAGCCTTATTTTGTCACCTAAGCAAAACAAATGCAGTTAAATTTATTAAAATGTTCCTATTCTTAAGGATTTGAGAGTGCATGCTTGTGTAGAAATCACCAATATGATGCCTAAGTGCTGTGAAGGTGTTGCTATACAGTTGCTAAGGTGTTCTGGGTGGTTCCAAAGTGGATTCCTAATGCCAAATCCCATTGGCTGCATCTGAAAGCACACACTATTTGAGGGGACAGCCATTTGTAGTGGAAGTCGTCATGTGTGCTCATACCATCCCATAATGCAACACAATTACAAATGTACACTCAGCAGCTAAAATAATAACACTGTGAGGGGTATGCTGAATAGATTCCTTTATAAGAGCCATGAGGTGGGCAAATAACTAAATGACAAACATAATAAATGTACAGTATCACTTCATGGACTTTCATAAGTAAATGGTGGCATTTTTACATTCTCCAGATTATATTTAAAATGCACAATATCATTCATTCATTTTCTTTTCGACTTAGTCCCTTTATTAATCTGGGGTCGCCACGGCGGAATGAACCGCCAACTTATCCAGCATTTGTTTTACGCAGCAGATGTCCTTCCAGCTGCAACCCAGTACTGGGAAACATCCATAGACAGACTCATTCACACACACACACGCACACACTACGACCAATTTAGTTTATTCAATTCACCTATAGCGCATGTCTTTGGACTTGTGGGGGAAACTGGAACACCTGGAGGAAACCCACGAACAAAATAATATAATGAGCTCAGAATATGAATTACAAAACCCCCCACACAACATTCTTTGATGCTTGATATATATATCAAACTCACTTCTCTTTTTTTGCGCTTGTTTTTATGTCACTTTCCTGAAGCGGAGTTCTGCTTTGTGCTTCTCGCATGAGCATGATTTACTTCACAACAGAAAACGGTCACATGTTCAGCAGTGAGAAGCGGATAATAATACAACAGCATTTCTGTGCACGCTCTTCTCAGTACAAGACAGTGTGGGTGGAAGTGAGGTCATCGTTTATAGACACAATCCACCGCTCACGCAAGGCTGCAGAGAGATGCCACTATCCTTAGGTGAGATAAATGACAACTCCCACTATATTACCAGTGCTTCTCCTACACAGAATTAAGATTAGAGAGAGCATCTGAGGATACAAACTAAGATCAGATTTGCTTTGACGATGATGTGATCAAAAGTTGCAAATATGGATGCAAAAATATATATTATTCATTATGCTACAGCTTTATAAAAGTGAAAAATACACACTATTACTGTAATATTTTTGGTGTTTCAGAAAAAACCCAAGACCTCCAAGACCTAATTTAATCAAAAACACAGTAAAAACATTAATATTAGGGCTGCACGATATTGGAAAAAACTGACATTGCGATATTTTGTATTTCTGCGATATGAATATCATTTCACAATATGACTTAAAGAACACCTACTGTATTTTACCCCTTTTTCAAGATTTAAGATAAGTCTTTTGTGTCTCCAGAATGTGTCTGTAAAGTTTCAGCTCAAAACACCTATCAGATTTATTATACTATTCAGAATATTGGCTTTTTCTGCTTTGAACAACCATGTAGCTTGTTGTCTATGCCTTTAATGCTGGTTCTCCCCACCCGCAGTTCCCACATGCATGTCAGAGTGTGCCTCAATCTCCACCTTGGCTGCGTCAGATAAACAGCACAGTGACAGATATGAAGGAAGCAGATCTCACGTAACCTTTGTGAGAAATACTACAGTAAGAACTTTGCACTGTTTTTGCACGCAAATGCGACAGGATAGACGTTAATATCCACTTCTGTATGGATATCAATTATGTTTATGTACAAAATAAACCTGATTTAACGTCCACAAACTGGGATTGGAGCATCTTCTTTTATATCAGTCTTTGTACTGACATGCGGCTATGGTGATAAAGATGGTAAAATCGCTGTAATTCATTAGAAACATGCTCTGTTTTAGAAACGTTTTAAACTTGCAAAACTCATTCTTGATCACATTTGATAATGATTGATGATCACAGCGGGCTTAACAGATCTTTTAATCCCAGTTGCTTTGCGTACATCCTGTCTTGTTGATTATACTCGTTACTACGGAGACATGCTAATACGTGGCTGCCATTCAATTCGGTGGGCGGGGAAACCTCACTCCTATTCCACGTTGTGGTGGGCCTCAAAATGGGAGGGATTTGGATCCTATTTTACATTAGGAAATAAAAAAAGAGATTTATTGTGTTTATATCACTCCAATATGACTGTGGACACATTATACCTACACACAGTTCTGTCCAAACAGCTTACAAAAGATGATTTTCATCATAGGTGCCCTTTAAGTAACTGTTTAAGAAAAATTCACAACATTACTTTGAATGGGATGATTTTGTAGGGGAGTGCATCTGCATAAAATATATCCAAAATGTATATATAAACATGTAATTAAACAATTTAAGCACTGATAAAAACTAAATAAACAGTTGTTTATGGTTTTTGGTAGAATATTACAATATTGAGGAAAAGAAAATCAATTATTAAATCTAAAATAACACTATAGTTTTTATTTGATAAATAATTAAGATCAATTAATCTTTGGTAAAGCAGCAAACTGCAAAATATCTTGTTCCCAAATGGTTTAAATATGCTTTAAATCTTAGTCACAGGCCTTAAAAAACACATCTGAGTAAAACGATTTTTCACACTAATAGATAATGGTTAAAATTCAAAATGATTCAACAAATCATGTGATTTTTAGTTAATTATAATCCCAACTCAACATTGCACGTCCTGCCTTGTGACTATTGTGGATGCACACATTGTGATATTGATGCAGAAACGATACATTGCGCAGCCCCTAACTAATATTTCTATATATTATTAAAAATTTAACAGAACAGTTTAAACATTTAACTGTGATTAAACATTATCACTCTTAAGTATCACATAATCCTTCAGAAATCATTCTAAAATAAGGATTTAGTGCTTCAGAAACATTTCCTAGTATTATCACTGATGGAGAAAACAGTTGTGTTGCTTAATTGTTTTATTTTTGTTTTGCAGAAACCATCACAGACTAGAGTCATTTCAAAAAATGATGCTTGCATACAGAGGACTCACTAAATTGACCCCAAAATAAATAAATGATGGGAAAAACTAAAAACCTCACTAAAATATTAAGCAAAATCCGATTCCAACGCAGATCAGCATGAGACATTTTAAAAGAATAAGTATTCTGAAAGTAAATGTAAAAGTCCACCCCCAAGGCATGTCTATATTTAAAGAGAACCATCTGAAACAAAGTTTACATCGTGCTATTGATAAAAACCACTTAAACCAAGGTGCTAAAGCAGTCTTAGCTATCTGTGAAGGCTTTGCACACTACACATGTCTTATTAGGCATGTTAATGAGTCTTAACACTCCCTTGATCCAGTAAAGATATACTCCTCTGCTTAATCTGATAGCTGTGTGCTGTTTGCTGGTGGCTAGACACCTATCACACACACAGACAGATCTCCACCTGCTACCACCCTGACCCGTTTTCACATCCATCTGTTTCTGCATCTGTGTCTGCATTCGCAATCACACATCTCATTCACTCATCGCTAAGACTAGAGTACAAAAAAAAAATTGCAGATTAAATATGTTACTGCTATAGGCTTTGCATAAAAGCATCATTCAGATCCACCCACATTCTCTCTCAAAAACACACACACACACACACACACACACACATGCTTCAATGTTCAATGAGTTTAAAATAAATCTCCCTTGACAACAGCATGTCAAAAACACACATGCTGTTTAAAAGCTGCAAGGTCTGTTGCAGGAGCTTCAAGAGCCACAGCCCTTCTCAACTGTGGTCAGCTGTGTGTGAACACAACGCTGGTCTCTACATGGGAAGAAACAGCACTGACCTGATGCGAGTCTTGGTTTGGATTCGAGATTTCCACTTCCGAGGAACACAGCCGTCGTCCTTATCCAAAGAATCGCACCAGCCCTCTCATGAACCCTCCCTTTCTAGCCGTGCAACCACACACTCTGCATCCTCCATCCTTCCTCTCTCTCTCTTTCTATCTCTACACTTGCTTTACTGCTCCTCCTCCTCCTTTTTATTTCCCCCTTGCTCCCCCCCCCCGCCCGCAGACTGTGTTTTCCGCTTTTTTTCTCTCTCTCTCTCTCTCTCTCTCTCTCTCTCTCTCTCTCTCTCTTTCTCCACAGAGGATAATCACATTCCAGAGGAGGGACGGCATATGGCAGGGAAACGCCACACGCTCTTGTCTGTCCATCTTTATGTGCCAATGTGTGTGCGTTTATTGCATGGACAATTACTCCTATTGTGATGCTGGAGGGGTTGGCCAACAAACAAAGGGGGTGGGGTGATGTTTGAGAGGAAAAACTAGGGGAATATTGATGAGTGGGTATGATATTTGGAGAATGCCAGCTCTTCTCTACAGATCACTGGAGTCCATGTATCGTTTTATTTAAGCAGAGGGGTGAAAATGAGGCTGATTTTATTGGAGGGCACGCACTGGTCATGTGATGAAAGACGGACCGGGCCACATGGGAGGAATACAGATGAGTCAGTGATTTGTGGGGGAAGGAGAAGGGGAAGAGGGTGATGGGCACTGTCACCACCTACAATATTCTCACACTATTGGATGATGAAACAAAGTGTGTATGTACTGTATAATATCAAAGTACTGTAGAGTGTTGTCATTTATCAACATGGTAAATCCACTGTCCTATTTGGGTGCATATAAACGGAGATGAATTTGTAAAACAAATAACTGTTTCAAAATTAATTATATGAGAATGATTTGTGAAGGACACTGAAGACAACAAAAGAAGAGTTTAAATGCAAAAACCTGACTTTTTTCCCTTAGTCATATTCACCATGGTCCTATGTTTAGGTTCGGTAATTTCACTTCAATGGGAATCAAAAGGTTATTAGTCAGTTGCTGAAATGCCTTACTTTTATTCAAAATTACTGACTTAAATATGGGATCCTAATCATTTAAAAGAAAATAAATTTCAAATATATGAAGAAAAAAAAACTTTTATTTTTTTTTTTATACTTTTTGTGAAAATTTCTTCTAATTCAAGAGTTCACACTTAGCTGATGATAGATTATAAAGCTTGTTTGCCATGCTGTCCCAGGAAAGAGCCCTGAGCTCATAACATCCTCGGACCTGGGGCTCCCTCCCGTTTGCAAGGTGAGAGGGGAGTTTGAACTCAGGTAGATCTTGAGAACTGCACTGCTGTAGTAGCTAGTGAACAGATAGTGATTGCTCTTAAGAGGTAACTACTTACTAGGTGCATGTCTATGGTGCTGATTTGGATTTAGTCAATTAACTTAAGGTGCATGTTTTTGGACGGTGGGAGGAAACCGGGGAACCCGGGGAAAACCCACGTGAGCATGAGGAGAACGTGCAAACTCTGCACAAAACGTCGGCTGGCTTGGTAAGGACTAGAACCAGTGAAGTTCTTGCTGTGAGGCAACAGTGCTAACCACTGGGCCACCATGTCACCCATCTAGGAAAGGAGGAGGAATAGGGGTGGAAGGGGGGATTCTTCAAAACGAAGATGGCTGTTATATGGAACTTAGGGCATTTATAGTGGCTTAGGAATCACCTGATTGGTGAATCATAAATTGGATAATGGGGGACCAGCCGCAAGCAATCATAAGCACGTGTTCCTCTCGAAATTAGTTCATAAATAAGCTTCAATTCACAAGTTACATATATTTAAATGAGGTATTCACTTAAATTAGATATTTTAAAATGGATACCGACGTGACAATCCAATTTCCACTGACTTTGTAGAATGGAGAAACCTTCTAAATTCACCAAAACATTCTGACAGCTGTTTGCCAAGATCAGAGATGCCCAAACTAAGGCCCGAGGGCCAAAGTTGGCCCATGGTAATCTTTGATTTGGCCTGCCATCTCATCTGGGCAAAGAGGGATGTATTTTTTTGATTATGCTTTAAACAACAGATACATGACAATAGACCAAACAAAATAAAATAATGCCAGGGTGATAGAAGGTAAATAATAATAACTGCACAAAAATAAGAAATAAAACAAACACAAAAAAAACAAAAGCATGAGGATTTAAATTAAATTCTTACAATTACAAACAAGCAGGACCTTTTTTAATGGCCTATCTATTAGCACTTTGTTGAATAGTACAAATATAATTTTTCAGTTCCTTATAAAACAAAGTAAAACAGGTTTTTTTTTTTGTTGGAAATTTTACACTTATGAATATGAAACTTAATCAACAAAATAAATACATGAGAGGGAAAAGGTTGGGGAGAATGCCTTTAACAGAGATCATCATTTCTAATTTAAAGTAACCTTTTGTTTGTTGGTCTATTTCATTGTTGAGCTACAAAAAAGCAAACTGAAATTAAATGTTTAACTGAAATTAAATGTTTCAATTAAATATTGTGCATAAATCAGATTTTTTTACATGTAAATACTGTCACTCGAAGATAGAGGACAATGCACAAGACATCGATGAGCAAATCAATGAAAAGCTCATCAAGGATGTAAATTTTTTTATATTTTATTATTAATACAATAAAGTATTTTTTCTATTTATTTTAAAATCTGAATAAATTAGGATATTACCATGGCAACTTCAATGTAAAAGTTTGGTATATTTACTTTCATCCCACCACCCTCAACCAAGTTTGGTTTTTGGCCCTTCATAAGAAAACGTTTGGGCACCCCTGGCCAAGATGAAGACCAAAGAAATGACAATGCAAGAGAAGTTAATGATTCAAATATTTGCACCTCTGCAACATCTCTAACTCATTCAAGTTCCCCAAAAAGACTGATCGTCCATGAAAGACAAATGTAGAATTATCATCATGCAGAGAATGTCAACCAGGCAACTGGTTCAACACTGCAGCTAAGATTGCTAGCCAGCTCAGCACTGAAAATGGTATCTATTTATATTAATACACAGTGTTTCAATTCAGAAAATCTGCATGTTGACAACTGGTCCAAAGTTCACTCAAACAATAAAAGTGAGTTTATTTTATTAGGTTCCAATGGAAAATATTATGTTCTTTGTCAAACTGGGGAAAGACTGAAGCCAAGGTGTCAAAAGACATCAGAGAAATTTGGAAGAGGATATTTCATAGTTTGGTGGGGATTTCTGCAGCAGGAATTAGGCCTCTTGTTCATCTAAATATTTATCAGAAGCTCCTCAGCAACATTTATTTCCTTCCCTGTTTCCATCCAGCAAATTTCATGCAGGTAGACGAACCTATGGCAAAATAGGCATCTTCTTGAAGTCAAAAATATTGAAATATTGGAATTGAAGCCCAGAGTCCTGATCTAAACCTGATTGAAAATCTCGAGAAAATACAAAGTGGTGGCTTAAAAACACCTTATTCTGGATGTGACCGGAAAATAGATGATGCAAGAATTAGATTGTCACAAAACAGTTCTTTTAAAAAAGAAATCACTGACAAGAAAACAGATTAAAAAGTGCTGGCTTGTACATAGTCATTTAAAATCTCATTGACATCATTTTCCATTTGAATTAATTATAGTTTCTGATGACTGTAAATCTGCAGTCTAAATAGTGCTCTGTGATGCAGTAAAGCCTCAGGTGACAGTGTCTCAACGAATTACCAACATGCCTGCAAATATATCCACACCCAAACACACACGATCAACACTTTAATATTTGACCATAGATGTTATAATTATTTCTGTCATATGTCATGGTGTGATGACCCTGGTGCTAATTCTCCCAGTCAGGCTAAACACCCCTGACCTCTTTCTAGTCACACTTCTTCTTGTAGTCCCTGTTCTCACTCACTAGTCTGACAACTTACTCATCACACGCAAAGGAATGCCACCATTCTTGCCCTTTGATGACTACACATTATTAAGGTCACATCCCAGCAAATGCACACAACCCATTTCCCCATCTCCCCCATACCCAGCTCACTCACACCCCTGCCCTCATCTCCTGCTCCATCAATACGATCACTCCTCCCCCTCCATGACTGGTAGTAAATGGAGCCCGAGGCCATGTCTTTACACTGACATTATTCCCTGCAGATGCATCTAAATGATCTTTTGACGTGCTGCTTTCACAGTCAACATGATTTAGGCCACACCAACTGTACTAATACATTCATTAAGCCTAAATGAAGGATGCTTCTATAAATTAAAAATAAATAATTATTTCATTGTAACCAATACTTCCAAATAATTTATCCATCCATCCATCAGTCTGTCCTTCTATCTATCTATGAATCGATCTATCCATCCAACCATGTATTTATCAATCGATTTATACATACACCAATCTGTCTATCTATACATCCATCACCTATTTTCCATCCATCCATCAATGCATCAATCTCTCAAATATTCCATCCATCCCATCCAACCAGCTACCCAGCTGTCCATTCTTCTATCCATCTGTCAGTCAATCATCCTGTACATCAATTCATTTATCAGTAGAACCATCCATCCATGCTCATTTATTAATCTAGACATCGATCACTTAATTCGTCCACCCCTCAATGCATCAATCTGATCAAAAATTCCATCCTTCCTATCCAACCACTTATAAGCTGTCCATTCTTCCGTCCATCTGTCAGTCAATCATCATGTACACAAATTCATTTATTAGTAAAACCTTCCGTCCATGTTCATTCATTCATTCACCGACCCATCCATCGGTCTGATTCCATCAATCCATCCATATATTTATCAATCAATTTAAACACGCATCAATCTGTCTATCTATCTATCTATCCATCCATCCATCCATCTATGAATCCATCTATCATCCTTATATTTACCAATCCATTTAAACAAACATCAATTTGTCTATCTATCCATCCATGGCTAAATTTGTTCGTTCACCCATCCATCCATCCATCCATCCATCAAACTCTTAAATATTCCATCCATCCCATCCAACCAGCTATCCATATGTCAGTCAATCATCCTGTACATCAATTAATTTATCAGTAAAACCATCCATCCATCCATCCATCCATCACTTAATTCGTCCATCCCTCAATGCATCAATCTGACTATCAAATACTCAATCCATCCTATCTAACCACTAATCCAGCTGTGCATTCTTCTGTCCATCTGTCAGCCAATCATCCTGTACACCACTTCTTTTATCAGTAAAACCATGACTTAATTTGTCCGTCCGTCCACCCACCCATCCAAATATTTATCAATGCATTTAAACATACATCAATCTGTCTATCCATCCGTACATCCATCCATCCATGACTTAATTTGTCTGACCACCCACCCACCCACCCATCCATCCATCCATCCATCCATCCATCCATCACTCAGATATTCCATCCATCTCGTCCAACCACCATCCAGCTGTCAATTCTTCTATCTGTTTATGAACTCATGCATAGATTTATCAATTCATTTAAACATACATCAATCTGTCTGTCTATCCATCCATCAATCCATCCATCCCTCAAATATTCCATCCATCCTATCCAACCACTAATCAAGCTGTCCATTCTACTATCCATCTGTCAGTCAATCATCCTGTACACCAATCAATGTATCAGTAAAACCATTCGTCCATATGTCCATCCATGCTCATTCACTCATCCACCCCATACCCATCCACCTTTCCCTGCATCTGTCTCACGGTCTATCTATTCATACATCCATTCAAGGTCTAATCTTGGATTTAAAGGGGTAATACATCCCAAACTGAAATTTCTGTCATTATTTATTGACCCTTTACTTGTCACACACTTGTTTGACTTTCTTTCTTTTTTGAACACAAAAGAAGATATTTTGATGAAAGTTCTGTAGTATTTGTTTTTCCTGAAGTCAATGATTACAGGTTTTCAGCTAATCTAAGCTGCAATTTTTATTTTGCGTGAACTCTCTCAAAGTTACAACACATAAAAAACAAATAAGCAAACAAAAGAAATAAGATGATACAACTCTTATGTTTTCTTTATGTTTTCTTCCCCCATCTGGATGAGGCAAATCCATCAGTAAATACTAGCTCAACCTCACAGTACTGACCTATACATCTAAATAATTAAGATAAATAAAACCCAGAGGTTAAATCTCAATTTGATATCAAGAGAAAAATCCAGATATGTTTTAATAAAAAGTGCTTTCAGGATCTCTGTTGCACATTTGTCATACTTTGTGTACCTGCGTCATACCATAACTAAATTGACAATGACTGTAAAACTCTGCTGGCTCACTAATATTGTTTACTACAGATGTCCATTAGGACAGTATACTATTACTGAAGTCATGAACCTGTTATTTGCAGTCATTTAAAGAGCAAATGAAATCAAAACAAAGCAATTCATCTATCATTTCATCTGTCTGTTGTAATGTAAAAAAACAAAAAAAACAGGTTGAGTCGCTGAAACTGTACTACTGCAGAATGCGTGTATTTTTCCTTAAAAAGAGGCTTCATTAATATTCAAAATAAACAGCTTGCAGGAAAAAAAAACCTTCCTGTCTTTGTTATAAATTCACCAGACGACCAAAATAACATCCCAGCGTGGATAACAACACAAACAAGCTTGTTCAGATTTCCTGTTAGACAGCTTTGTGTGGGTGTGAGTCTGAAAAAAAAAAATCTTCCTCAGCTTGGCCCAGTTAATACCAACATTCAATCTTGAGTGAAAAACCAATCTTATGCTTACCAAATAACAATTTCTTTTATTTATGTTTTTTAATAAGAGTATAATTAATACAGACACCTCCTTTACACTGCTCAAACATACACAATAATCAGTAAACACACAAACACAAAGCAACACATACTTGTCACTTATTTTGGGCACTGTGTTTGTAAAGCATTCTTTTATAATGACTATGTGTGACAGCGCAGTGAGTTATTGCAAACTTCACAGACTTCTGTACGAGCATCAGAACAATTCTGCCCCCTACTGGACAGTCAGACATGTTTATTTAAATTTTCCTTTTTTTCTTGATGAAAAGATTGCAAGAGAAATAGATTTTAAAATATGCTTAAGAAAAAATAAATAAACGGTTAATACACTCAATAAATGATTACTGCTGCTTGTTCAAACTACCCGTTTAAAAAGAGCTGAAACATCAAAATGCTTGTAATTTTTTTGGCCAATGTATTTGTTTTATGTTCAGTCCACTTAAATTTGTAAACCATTAAGTTATCTTAAGCATTTTATGTTGGGACAACATGAAGGAATTGTGTTGGAAATGTGAACCACCTGGTTAGGGGATTTGTAGTTTCAGCATGCTTTGCGTGGGACTGAATTAAGAGATTAATGTTGACAATAAAAGTAATCTTAGGTGTTTAAAGTTATTAGAAAGACTTGTTAGAGTTTAATCTTTACTTTAGAAGCAAGATGAAAAATGCAGTTTGTTGCTTTGCTCAGTGAGCAATAACTGTCCTAAAATGAGTTCTGAGATCAGTCTCAATCAACTGTATATGTAACTCATGAAATTTACTTAAAATGGCTCTTTTAGTTCATTTAGGATAACATCAAATAAAACTAAGAGACTTTGAAATATACGACACATCCAGTAATAGACATACATGATATTATCAGTCTTTTGAGTTTAAGTTAAATAAAAATGCAAGGTATTTAAACGTTTTTTTTTTTATAAAATCAGGTTGGACCAACTCAATTGCATTTACTTGTGTAAATATCTTTTTAGTTAGTGCTAAACAAATTTATTGGATTGAAATCCTGCCATCAAATGTCAAATTCAATGACCTTATTTTCCATGACCTATTCACCTTCAACTTGTGCTGCTTGATATTGTAAACTTTTTTTTTATCATACTGTTTTAATATATTTAAAGTTAACAAAGTAATTAAATGGCACAGAAACCAAAACAATAAGTAATACATGTGAGAATGTGAAAAAAACATAGCATTGTAGAATTACATTATGATAAATGTAAAAGTAAAATTAAAAACTACAACCAAAAATCCATTATATTTCATGACATGGAAAAAAAAATATAGAAAATTCCCTGGAATGTCTGGAATAGACATTTTTAAATGTCCATGATATTCCAAAAACTCCATGACCCGTGGGAACCCTGACTAATAAATAAAAGAAAATAAATCTGAAAATAAATGATGAAATAAAAATATAAGATAAGTGAAATAAGCACATTGATTAAATTCATATTGCATTAATAATAATTAAAAAAATAATGAAAAAGGTTTCATTTAATAGAAGCGTGCTTAATAAACTAATATTAATTTATATATTAAAGTATATATATATATATATATATATATATATATATATATATATATATATATATATATATATATATATATATATATATATATATATAAATATATATATATAAATATATATAAAGTAATCATAAATTAATAGTAATTGATGTAATTGAAATTTAATTACACAAAACATTTTATATTAAGCCACAATTCATGCTAATAGCAAACAATTAACTAAGGCTATTACATCAGTAAACTACTAATTACCGGTTTATTAATAGTTAGTCAGGTAGTAGTTGAGTTTAGGTTTTGGGTGAGGGATGTAGAATAAGATCATACTTCATAAGTACTAATAAACAGTAAATATCTTGGTTACTTACTGAATCCCCAACAATCCAAGAATAGCTAGAAATAGTTATGATATTTATGTTATGGAAAAAATTACATTTTCCCTTGGACTCCAAATTAATGTATTTAGAAATATCTGGTTCAAGTGGACTGAATGCATTAGGTTGCTCCATCCAATCTTCGTAGAAATATAAAAATACTACTACCTAATTCCTATCCCCAGAACAAACATTTTTCAATTTACAACCCACTGCACTCCCCCTCTTAATCCTCTCATTTGATTAGGAATTTACAGCTGATAATAACTTAACTAAAGTTGAGCGAATAAATAAAAAAGATTCAACCCTCTCTGACCTAAGCATATTTAGTTATTGATATTATTTATGTTACCATTTGATTGTTACTGTTATTTCAGATATTTAATTTTATGAAACTTTTGTTTAGTATTGTGTTCTGTTACTTTATAGTTTGTAAAAAAGAAAAATGTTTAGCAATGGGAAATATACGCTCTCTTAAGTGAAATCATTGTACTGTATATATTGCTACTATTTAAAAAAACAAAAAAACAGTTAGTATCTTAATAATAGGTAGGTAGTAAGTCAGTAGTTGCTAGCATGAATTGTGACTAAAGTGTTACTGAAATGTCATTACCAAAACCATGCAACGCACTGACAGGGGAAAAAAAACAAAGGGAAGGAAAATGACACAGAAAGAAAGAGAAACAGGGAAGAAAATGGAAAGAAGAGGAAGCTTTCCCATTAGAAACTAGGAAGGGAAGTAGAACGGGAAAGAGTGTGTATATTTAAAAAGGATGTGATGTCAGTATTCAGGTGCATGAGAAAATCTTTCATGTTTTTCAAAATCTGAAAAAAAAAAGGTCAACAGGGCACAATAGTGACCATCTTCAAACAGCCCTGAATACTCTTTTCAATAATGAAGCCTAGTCAAACCAACCAACCCTGGTGCTTTCTTCACCTGTAATTAGTATGTATTTCCAGTGATCCTATCACAAGTGGTCAGCAGAGATGCATTACTGACACAATTAGTTTTAACTTGCGTACAAATGCGTCTCTTGTGACCTTTTGTCTTTGGTTGAGGAACTTCTCTTTTATTTAGTCGAGCTCTACCCTACATCATTTTCACAGAAGTGCTCAGAGTGATGCACAAGCACAATTGAATGAACAAATCCATATTGGATTTAAGTAAGTGGGAAATCAAGCAAATAAAAAGTACTGTATGTAGATGGTAGCTACGATTGCGACTGTAATCGGTGTGTTTTAACAGAGTAAATTGCTTAAGTGCACTTTCTCGTGTCCAATAATGATCATATAAAGAGACTACTAAGTAGAGAGTGAGTAAATGATTCTTGATATTTGTATTTTGTCATTCACTGTGATTAAAGCGACCAGTTTTTTTTTCTTGTTAAAGCAGCTTTTCAGATTTTATATATTACTTTACTTTAAAAAAAAGTTCAGAAGGTTTTGATTTTCTTTGTAGCCAGTTTGGTTCATGACTTACAGTATAATGTTGTAACAAAGATTTGTGAAAAATATACTTCTGAAACTACATAGATAGATACATACAATGATAGATATGTAGATAGATCGATAGATAGAATGATAGATGAACAGAACAATAGATAGAATGATAGATAGAACAATGGATAGAATGATAGATAAATAGAATGATAGATAGAATGATAAATAGATAGAACGATAGATATGTAGATAGATCGATAGATAGAATGATAGATGAACAGAACAATAGATAGAATGATAGATAGATAGAACAATAGATTAAATGATAGACAACGATAGTTAGAATGATAGATAAATAGAACAATAGATAGAATGATAAATAGAATGATAGATAGATCGATAGATAGATAGAATGATAAATAGATAGAACGATAGATAGATAGATAGAATGATAGATGAACAGAACGATAGATAGATAGAACGATAGATGAACAGAACGATATATATATATATATATATATATATATATATATATATATATATATATATAATAATAGATAGAAAGAATAATAGATAGAATGATAGTTAAATAGAACGACAGATAGAATGATAGATAGAACAATAGATAGAATGATAGATAGAACAATGGAACGATAGAACAATGGAACGATAGATAGATAGATAGATAGATAGATAGATAGATAGATAGATAGATAGATAGATAGATAGATAGATAGATAGATAGATAGATAGATAGATAGATAGATAGATAGATAGAATGATAGATATGAATGATAGAAAGAACAATAGTTAGAATGATAGATAAATAGAACGATAGAATGATAAATAGATCAAACGATAGATAGAAAGATAGACAGAAAGAACGATAGCTAGATTGATAGTTAGATAGATAGAATAATAGATAAATAGAACTAAAGATAGAACGATAGATAAAATGATAAACTGATAGAAAGATAGAATGATGGAATGATAGAACGATAGATAGACAGACAGACAGACAGACGGACAGACAGGCAGACGGATAGAATGATAGAACAATTGATAAATAGAACAATCAATAGAACGATTGAATGATGGATAGATGGATGGATGGATAGGTTTTTTTAATAAATGGACCACTAATGCACTATTTTGTATTAAAAATATTTAAAGGGCACTTTCCATCTTAACAGATTAGAGAGACAATGTAAACTGTGCTTCTTTAAATAGACCATGACCAGCCCTTAACAAACCCACAACACAATGTGAACACACAAAATAATGGGCCAGTAGTTCCTGCCAAGCAGAACAGTTGGAGGACTTATAAGTTTTGGTTTCCAGATCTCAAGAGACGTGTGTTTTGATTGAGCTGTTAGCTGATTTTGGACACAATCCTTAATCCTCACATAAACAGTAAAAAACACAATATGCTACACTGCAGTTTATATGAGGCTTGTGTCCAAACACGCTACGCTAAAGAAATATTTGAGCTAATTAACAGATGCCAATTCAGTCTGTAGTACTTTACACATTATTACGTACATAAACAATGCAGCAGTGCATTCACTCATAGAACACGAGAGAAAATATCAAGCATTTTTAAGTGTTGAGTCAATACAGTGACAGACCTATCAGTATTTTACCTACAGTCTCAAAGATTGCAGAAAAACTGATCGCCACACAAATGACTTAAATAATAGTTCTTTTGCTTTAGATCCATGGCAGTTTGGCTTCAGAGCAAACTACTCAAGTGAGACAGCAAATTACGACTTCAACGAAAAAGTAAAGTCTTTATTAGATAAGGGGGTGTCATTGGGGCTGTGTTTCTTGATTTCAGGAAGGTTTTCGATACTGTAAATCATGTCCAGATTAGTTGGTTTTAACTTCTCCTTACAAACTTTAAAATGGATAGAATCATGCCTGTCTGGTCGCACACAGTGTGTTAATGTACAGAATTACAAATCTGCCCCTTTAGGTATATCCACAGGTGTTCCACAAGGATCTATTTTGGGCCCTTTACTTTTTACTTTTTATATCAATGATCTTCCATCTATTTGTCCTAACAATAATATACAAATGTATGTGGATGACACTGTTATATGTATTCATGGTAGTAGTGTGTTACAAGTTACAAACAAACTCACAGAATGGTTGGTACATCTTTCAGCCTGGTTAGATCAATGCTGTTTACAGTTGAACATCTCTAAAACAGTGTGTATGTACTTTTCTAAGAATGATAGGGTAAGTGTAGTACCAGATGTATTTGAATCAGGGGGAAGATTACAAGTTGTATCTGAGTACAAGTACCTTGGTGTTTTGATAGATTCAAAGCTATCATTTAATCACAGGTTAAATAGGTTTATAACCGGGTCAAATTCAGTTTAGCAAATTTTAGATTTATTTGTGGTCAGATGTCATGTGAGGCTGCCCTAATCTATCATCACTCCATTCATTTCTCATATCACTCATTGTTTAACCACTTGGTCCCAAGCCACTACTTTGAAGCCACTTGAATCATTGTACAAACAATCTATAAAAACCCTTGATAAGAAATCAGCTCAATTTCACCATTGTTCAATATTAAAGAAATACAACCCGCTTAATTGGGAAAATTTAATTAAATCTGTACATATCTGTTTAATGATTAAGACTTTACATAACCCAACTTCACCACTAAATCACTTTGTGAATATTAGAACGACTGCTCACTGATCAACTAGAGGTGGTGAAAGAGGGGATTGTATTATTCCTCTCAAAAAAAAAGTCAATTTAGTCAGTCAGTGTTTTCAGTGAAAGCTGCTAAAGGGAATAAAATCCATCCCACCAACAATTAGAAGATCACTAACTTTTCGTTCTTTTCAGTCTCGTGTTAAAAATTGGTTAGTGACAAATCCGCATTGTCAGCATTAGTACTGTATTCTTGACACTTTTTGTCCTCTTCTGCTGCCATCAGTCTGTTTTGTTTATACTTTTTAATTGTATTTTATATATGAAAGTGTATTTTATGTTATTATTTTGTGCTTCTTTTTTAGGTGTGACTGTTTAACATTCTGTAAGGGGTCTACAGATGAAAAATAGCCATACTTGGCTAATTCTGGCACATTTTACAGTAATATTTATTAATGCGCATTGACCCTGTTAACAAATAAACTAAAACTAAAATACAGTGATAGTCTGGTTTCCAAAACATGAGTAAATCATAAACAAGAGAACTTAATTGCCTCTCTTCATCCCACAAAAAGTCACCAAATATTACACCAGACCATGTTTACTGTCAACTCATTAACAGCTATATAAACAGAACATTACCTTGAGTTGGCCAAAACCAATACTTCCGACGATGCTTCATTTTGCGCAATCCATTCCCCATTGTATGTTTCTTTGCGATTACATGGATGCCGATTTCAGATTCATTTTTAGATCTCAAGCGTTGAGTCGGATCAACAGGCTCCTCTCTATTCTCTGACAGCCCTCTGCTGTTTTCATGCCCGGAGTCACTGAAAAACTTCTCATTGCTGACATGTTGGAGCTCATTACACTGAGAACTGCTGGTCACCTACCGGAGGCGACGCGGTGGAGGAGAGCTTTCCTGAGGCCAGAGCCCAGACAATCCATCACTGTCCATCAGCAAGACTTAATAACACACGGAAAGTGAGTTAAAGACACAGAGGGATTTAATCCAGGGGTTTCACAAAAAAAAGTGACGAGAAAGCGGGGGGAGAAAGTGAAGCCCAGCTTCCTGTATAGGAGGAGAATGGGCAAAAATATCCTCCGCATCACTGCTTCCTCTCTCAATCCCTCTTGTGCTCACCTCTAAAAAAAAAGCAGCTCAGTTTACAAAATCAAGCTCCAAAAGAGTTCCATAATAGATTTTTTTGCAAAACTCTTTGAATGAAAAAATGGAAAAACCCTAACAATGCCAAGGTTATATTTGTCCATTTATTGACGAAAAATAAATGGTTTATGATTCCAAAAGATCCAAAAATCCCATGATGAAGGCTATAAGTTCTTCAGAGGTTCTTCATTAATTGATGGAAAAAGAAATGTTTTGTGGTTTAAATTAATGTCTAAAGTTTTTAACAACCCTTGAAGACTGAAGGTTTTCAATGTTTCTTCATATACTGACGCTGAATCAAATAAACATTTTGATCAAAAAATGTGTCAAAATTATTTTTATATGCTTATATGTTATAAGTTTAAATGTTGTTCAATCTTTTATTTATTCACTGGTGTTAACTTGAGAAAAAAAAAAAAAAGATAACCGGTTTCAAGATTTACTGTGGTTTAGAAAAGTCAAGGTTTTAAAACCACAAACATTTTCTGTTAAACCGTTCCTAAGGAATATGTAAGGTTTTTTTAAGATGTTTTTTTATGTGTTGTGGATAGATCTGTGTTTTTGAAACCAATGAAGAGATCAGAAATCAATGATTTATTTGAATTATTTCGCCTGGCACGTTTACTGTTCCAAAATCTTAACAGTTCCAAAAAAGGTTTCAATTATATGGTGTTCAATGGGGTAAAAAGTTGTTGTTATTTACTCAGAGATTTATAAAGAACTTTTTTTTATAGCAGTGATGACAATACTGTGATACTGTGAAACCATGGTATTTTTATCCAAGGTTATCATACTGTCAAAAACTTATACCACCCCATGCCTAGTTACAATTCCGAAACCTTTCAAGATCTTTACACCCCATTAAGATTCCAGTTTTTGCAAAGCTTTGTCTTTCATTGATGATGATTCAAAAAAATATAGATAATTTATGGTCATTTAACTGTAAAACTACATGTGTAATGTAGTGTTATGGTGTAAAACATGTTATGGTGTAAAACATGTTTAAAAAAAACAATATCTTGTTAAGATTGATTCCAAGATCTTCAATATTTTTCTTTTCATTCATCAGTGTTGACTGGAAGCTGGAAACTAATATTCCATTAATACATGCCAAAAAGACTGACATTAAGTTAAGATTCTACGACTTTCAATGCTTCTTTAATCCTCAGTTTTGATTGGAAAAATGGCATATTTTAGGACTAATCCATGATTTTTCCAAAATCCAGCAGGATACTAAACTTTTTAAAAGAAGCTCTTAGTGCTGAAAATCTCCAAAAGAAGTCTGTCCTAGCCCAGGCACGATGCTGGAGCTTCAGGATTGCCCCATTCCTCCAGCCGCAGGGAGGGAAACTCTAGACAACAGTCAGGAAACTCCAGCCCTGCGCAGTGTTTGTCAAGCAGCTGAATCACAGCCAAGCTGATCAAGAGGAAGGGGCATGGGCAGGACTGTCCCGGCTGGGTGGAGGGGTGTGCTGGGTACAAGTTTTAGCCTCCAATGCCATTACTGCAGCGCTATTTCTCATCAGCAAACAGAGCAGAAACATGACCTGGCTGAGTCAACCAATAATGAAATCAGTCATTAAGGGCGTTTATAGTCAGGAAGAGTAATACACTGACAGGAAGTGACAGAGGTAGATTAAGCCAGCGTTTCTGATTTCTCATTGCCAGAGTATCTCTTTAACCTGATAACCAACCTATATAATATTTTATGACTAACACAAGACCTTGCAACACCCCGTCTGTCGTGTATTGTGTTCTTTACAATAAGCAAGAAGGGAATTCACCCTCCCGTCAAGAACGTGAGCAGGAAATTTCTAGCACTGACAGGAAGTGCGTCATTTTGTATTGACCTTGCCTGCGGACCTACACAATCCCTCAACATGATTTTCAAATGAAATTTATAAATAATAGTAAATGACGAATAGCACTACAGATTTATTAACATGGAAAACTACGAGAAATAGTTTCCCCCTGTGAATTCACATTGTGGAACATAGATAATAATTGTCTTACGAAACCTATGGACATTTAACTAACTAACTTAACAAACAAACAAACAAACAAACAAATAAACAAATAAATAAATAAATAATTTGGGTGGTAATATTCAAGTAAATTATTAATAGATAGTAATAAATAAACCATTAACTAAATGAAGTCATCTACTACTTCACCGACCTCTGGTCTTCACTGTGACCTGATCCTTCAAAAAATATTTCATATGCCAATCGTGGACAATACATATTTATTATTAACAATTCAGATTAGGTTTTTATACATTGTTTATGTATGTAGAGAAAAGCAATGAATCCATGTTTTAAAGATGAGATTTACCTTCTCTCTTTTCATTTTTTCTATGTACATATTGACATTTTGGGGAAATACTTGCAAGAACAAGCTAACAACACAGACTGCTATAAACACAGCAGAAGTTGCACTTAATGCTTTCAATGTGCACCTTTAGAAATAATATCAGGAAATGTACACAAGACTGTGGACGTGCTGAGAAAACACTGCAAAACCATTTTATGTTACAATACTGCCACCTGCTGGATATTGTTTTACATAGATGCAAAAAAACTCCTTAAATCATGTTCACCCCAAAATGTTGGGTCTTCTCATCCTCAAGTTCCAAAGCTGTTTGAGTTTCTTTCTTCTATCAAACACACACAAAAAATATATTCAAAAAAAATGTTGGAAACTAGAAGCCATTGACTTCCACAGTATTTCTTCCCTCGATAGGCTACTACTTTCCAACATTCTTCAAAATATTTTCTTTTGTGTTCAACAGAAGAAAGAAACTCATAAAGGTTTGGAGTAAATAGTGAGTATTTTTAATTTTTTTGAGGTGAACTAACCCTTTAAAGTATCAAAAAGTGTATATTAAAAAAGATTATTAATGTCAATGATATGTATTTATGTTAGAGCAGATCACAGAGTTCTTGCTGAAATTATGGTCTGTGGACCACTTCATCCTCAAATGTTTACTAAAGGATAATAGAGGGTGTGTATCGCAAGTTATTTAAAGCCCCTCTCCATAACATCTCTTACATCGCAAACTTCTAAATAAAGTCTGTGGCTCTGACATTCAATAAGTGTCTTCTTCAGTGGTTTTATCTATAAAATATTAACTTCAGTGTCACTCATTTCATTTAATTTAATTGTTAACACGCATTTGGTCAAAAATGTGTTAATGTGTTATATCTTAAAAGAAGATGTGAGTTTTTCAGAAGTGCACAGAAACAGCTCCCAAGGGTCTCTACTCTTTGCCCTGTTCATGTGCACAATCAACTCTATTGTTTATTGTTTAAAGCAGATGAAAATGAGCACAGCCAGATAATTTCTTTAGCTTAAATGAACATACTTAAAAACCTTCAAAACCTGTTTTAACACACTATAATCTGTTTTTAATTTTTATTTCTTATGCTTGTATTTTATGCTTCTTTTAGTCTTGTTAATGTAAAGCCCTTTATGTTACCATTGCATGAAATGTGCTATATAAATAAACTTGCCTTGACGCACTATGAGAAAGAAATTGTCATGATTAGCCTTTTCAAATGAGTAAACAAACTTACACTAACTTTCTCTTGATCGCTTAATATAGCACAAGAATAACTGTATTTAGGCTTCCTATAGGTGATTTCTTTGTGAGAGTATAAAGTTTTTCATACTATCCCGATCTGCATTTTCTAGTTACGCTGATCTTCAAGACATACTACATATAGAAGTCGGTCTCTTTAGAACAGTGCACATGTTTTAACAAATGATTACGGTTTATACTACGTTAAGTATCGTTTTGTGTTTCTATGCGTTAGGAATTTCTCTGTAACTTTGTCCTTTGCTGCCTGTTTTGACCAGGACTCCCTGGTAAAAAAGATATTGTATCTCAATGGGACTTTCCTTTTTTTTTCCTTTTAGTTTTTGTAATAGATTTGTTACTTATAAACTTATATAAGGGTGGATAATGAGCTTTATCCATCAAAACAATAAAGTTTAGTAAAAATTTTTATGAGATTTTCTTTTTGGTCCCATGTTCGTTCCTGCACTGCAAAACAATCTTGGTTGCCCTAAATTTTTAAGCTGAATCAAATTACCCTTATACATGTTGAGTCCATTGAACTTATATTATGTTAAACTGACTTCAAACTGACTTGCGTAACTTATAAAATTAAGTCAGGACATGATTAACTTAGTTTAATATGTAACAATAAACTAAAAACATACAGTATGCTGTCATGACTAATTTATCATATTTTTTAGTGTGAGAAAAAAAAAGAAATACAAATTTTCATTTATAAAACTAAAATGTCACTCAATATTATAAAAGTTCATCAAAAACTAGTCGAGAATATTTATTAAAAAAATATATTAGATGACATATTACAAAAAATACCCAACTTCATACAGTTTACAGGTTCGAAGTTTTATCCGTATTATGTATCCTCATTTTCCTAGCCCACCTCCTCTCATATGTAATTCTTGAACCAGTATCTATTGGGAACAGTATGATTTCAGTTTTTTATGACAAAATAAGTTCTCTGTATAGAAGCTCACTGACACTGACCAATGGGTAGAAGATTTATCAGAGGACATCTGCTCCACCTTACTCCATGTGGATTAATGACATTTTTCATTTCATAAAACTGGAACAAATTAGACACTGTCTGAAAAGTTCTTCCAAAAACTTTTATAAAATTTGGGGTTCTCTCCTTATATGGAAACGTATACTCCCTGCATACTGGATCATAGTTAATTTTTACATTCTTCGCTGCTGTGTGACATCTCATGTGACATCATGACCAGGCTTTTAGTTTTGTGTACAAACAATTGTTTTGGTTGGTACAAGATTATTGTTATTATTTTAATATTATTTTTACCGTTATTATTATTTGTTTTTAAAGAAATGTTGTATATTTTGTTTTATAATTTAATTTTTTAAATATAAATCATATATATTTATATTAATAATTGTCACAATCATTTGGATCCTTGTTTACTTTCTCGCCCTCCATGTCAAAATGTACAATAATTTTCTAAAATGTGTGATATTTGTAATTTTTTTTTCAATTTCTATAAAGTTTGGAAAAAATATATCTATATCTATATATATATATATATATATATATATATATATATATATATATATATATATATATATATATATATATAATCTGAAAATGGCACGTTTATGAGCAAATAAACTGCCATTAAAAGATAGAAAAGACAAAAATATTAAGGATCATGTAACCTATAACTTGTGTAAGATTGTTTGTAATGTTGGATCCATACTGTCACCCATTCTGTATTTCTGCACCGTTGTATTCTCGCGAGCAGCAACTTAACTAAAGAAATTCTTCATAAGTGCACTGTTAATCAGTAAATAAGCTTAGAAATTCAGCTCCCACAAACATCAAGAACAATGCAAGTCCTCATGCTCATTCCGATTCAGTGGGCAGCCAAGCTAACAAGCACAGAAAGTGGAGCTTCACTGAATAAATGAGACCCACTGCAGTCTCTTGAATAAGACACTGTACCAAGAGTTCTCTGGACTGACAATAATGAATAGGCAGTCTTAGGAGACATCCTGTATTATAAAGAAAATCACTTTTTACCAAACCTAAACAAGACAAATCTCAATTTTAAATTAATATACAACAACAACATGCAATGAACCACTTTGTTTTACAATTGTTGAAAGGCACATTCTGCATTAGCATTCATCCAGTCACAGTCACACTGAACTCTATGGCATGTTTTAACATTCATACAGTCATCCGTGGCTGTGTTGTGCCATGCAATAGTTTTTTGCTTGACTGTTAACCCTATAAACACACAGAGTTTGTTGTATAACAGACGTAATCTTGCACATTCCTTGTCCTTGAGCTATAGTATTATGCAGGAAGAGGTGCGTACTCAGTCAGAGATGAGACATGTCGCTATTGCAAACACTGCAGCACAACCCGTTGGGACTTGTTCATGCTCATATCCTGAGCTTTCAGTACAAACAGGGCTTTCATCCAAGGAGGAAAATGGAGCCTGGCGTATATTCCAACGCATTTTCCAAATCTCTTGTGTGCTGTCTAAGATTTAAGCAAGACACAATAATAAACCTGCGCATGAATGCTGTCTAAGCTGCTTTTATATTAATAATAAGACATATAAATGCACTTTGGAAAGTAGATTTTATATGTATTATTTGGTTGATAATATGATTTAGAACTGCACTGTTCTATTAAACAGGGACTCTACAAACATGTCAATCCCTATTTTATACATATATTATAATAAAAATAAAAGACTTCTTATGCAGAGTATATACAGGAATCAGAGAGTGAATTTCAATACCTTTTAAGACCTTTTTTTAAAGACTCTTTCCATACATTTAAGACATTATACTTTAAGTTTTAAAAAAGAGACACTGGTGAGATTTTAACTTACAGTTCTAAATATTAATGTAAGAAACTAATCCAAAACTAAAACATTATTGATATACTGAATAAAAATCTATTAACTCGAGCTAATTCAGCAGGTTGGTGCCTATAGAATTGCAGAAATAATCATGTTGCCTTGGTTACTGCAGTAAACAAAGCATCATGAAGTCAAATCCACTTCACTTCGTAGATTTCATAAACTACACAGCATCCTGATATTCACAGATTTAATTCAGGCAAACTTTAGCATAAAACTGTGCATTGATTAATCAAAAATGAATAAAATGCAACACCATGCAAAATAGCATTTAAGACTTTATCAACTTTTAATACTTTAAGACCATGCGGATACCCTGTTTTGGATTATAGTTTTATGTTTGAGCAAAATGCAATTTTTTTTTTTTCTGCCAATATTAATCACATTTCTTCCAAATATAAATGCTGGCATTTATGCATGGGACAATAACTTATTTCAAGGTTTACCGCAGTTTGGAAAAGTCAAGGTTTTAAAATCGCAAAAAGTTTTCTGAAATACCGTTCCTAAGGTATATGCTAGGGCTGGGCGATATGGCAAAAAAAAAAAATCTAGGTTTTTTCATAAAATTTGACCGATTCACGATTTCGATTTTTTTTATTGTGTAACTAGTCAACTTAAAACATTACAACAACATGACTGAAGTAACATTCTCTTTATAAGTAACTTGAAAAACCATCTGGTTAAGGAACATTGTATTTTTAATGGCCATGCCATACATAAATTGGTCAACAAGGTGTAAATAAATGTAAAACAAATTCACAAGTTAAATATCGTTGCAGAAGATTTGAATGAAATAAAGTAAATATTGTGCAATTTGAATTAAACATTAAATACTTCTGAATATATAGTAAGAAAATAACCATTTTAACCAATGTAAACATTACATCAGTCAACTCAAAAAGTTAAGCAAATTTAAAACAGTTAAAAAAAAAAAACTTTGTAGACCATCATGCAAACAAAGCATGTTGTTGATAAGTCACATGTAGCTGTTCTTTACAGGTTTCTTGAGAGAAAGTTCTGTCTACAGTCTGACTGTATGGGCTGTATGGGCTAATGTAGTTTTACTACCTTCAATGGTGCAATTGCATATATTGATGAAGTATTGATACTTTGACTACAAAGTAAGCATAATAAAAATGTTCATTTGCTTTGTGTAAATTAAATATAAATTAAAGATTAAGTAGATTAGTTGATTTAACAAGACAATGTGTCAGTAAACAGGGCGCCTGTTAATAAAGTTTCTAATAACTACCTTTTCTAACAAAGGCAATAATTTTCATAATAAATGAAATGATTACTTACGTGCTGGTCATAAGCCATGTTTGTTAAGGTGATGATAAGATCACGTGAATTATGGTTTGTCGTTTAATCGGCGTCCAATCCCGGCTAACTTCCGGAAAGGTAGAGTAGCCAATAGCGCTAGAGATAACAAGTGAACCAAGTCCCGCCCCAGGACTGACAAAATTCCAAAATGTTTCGCGCGAGCAGAGAGAAGAACCAGCGAGCGAGCGGAGAGAACTGATCGCGCGCGCGCGCTGTAGGCATGACCTCGCTCGCGAGAGCGTACATCGTGCGCACAGATGATGAGGTGCGCGCGCGGGACTTGTTTTCTTTTCGCTGGATCAGTTGAGCGCGCGCGTGAAGATCCCCTGTGCGCTCGCGAGCTGTAGTTTTCTCGCGTGTAGATCTGTAATCTGCTTACGGTTCACTTCTCCTCGCGCGCAAACATCACCGCTGCGCTCGATTAATATTGGCATTGATTTGCCGCCATAACATTCTCTGTTACATTCCTTCATAGAGCACCGTACTCTCACAAGTGAGCGGCTAATTAGGCGCGCCATCATGTGGTCGGACAATATTGCCTCTTATATTGTACCTAATAGTTTTATTTTAAAAAATCGCGATACCTCGATTTAATGAAAAATTAAATCGTCTTAAAACGTAAATTCAAATTAATCGGAAAAATCGAAAGAATCGCCCAGCCCTAGTATATGCAAGTTTATTTTTCTTTTTTTTTTACATGTTTTTCATTACAATTTTACTTAGTTTTTTAGAGCAACTGTATCTCCATCAGAAATGAAACCTCCACATCAAAAACTACTTGTCCAAATTATTTTAAATATTTCTTAAAATAAAATATATTGTGTTCAACGGGTGAAAAAAGTTGTTGCTTTTTACCCAGACATTTAAAAAGAACTTATTTTGGAGCAGTAATCACAATACCGTGATACTGTAAAACCATGATATTTTTATCCAAGATTATCATACCGTCAGAATCTTATACCGGTCCATTCCCACTGGCATTTAGAGCATTTTTCTTTACAAAATAACCAAAATGTGCTGTTTTAAAACATTTGTATATTTAACACAATACCAATGTTTTAAGTTAAGAAATGTTTACAAAAAATCTACAATCACAATCAGAGTTGAGTGTAACGTGTTCAACAGCAAAGCATTACTGTATTCTAATTACATTTTTGGTTAACGCATTAATGTAACGCATTACATTTTAAATTTGTGTAATACTAAGGTCAATGTAATTGCGTTACTTATGTTACAAATATAGTTTTTAGAGGAAAAAAATCTTTTAAATTATGTTTTCTGCTGCATCATCAGTTAATAAGCATGTGTTTTCAAATTGCTGGAGAACAGGAGCTGAAATGGCTGCTGAGGAGAGTGGTTGCTTCTTCAAGTGGAAATACAGACATTACCTTGATTTCATTGAGCGTAAAAACAAAAATATTGCTGTTAAATGCAGTCTAAAGAACTTTTGACTGCTTTTAACTCAACCAGCAACTTGTTTCGAGCACTTGAATAGAAAGCATTCTACGACAATACTCGTCACCAAGGAGGACACCGGCACCCAAAAACACAGTGGCCCAACTCAGCCTAAACAGGCTAAATTGACATTTTTTTTGTGCAGCATCAGGAGTGAAGGCATCTTCTGAATGCAAAGAGAAGCGTGGCTGCTTATAGGGCCGTTCACATATCGCATCTTTTGCATTTCCAAGACTCACCCAGTTGAAAACCGCAGGTCACGCAACAAGTACTGACCGATCAGATTATTTGGAATGTACACATTTAGGTAGACTAATTACCTCATACAAACACAGAACACTCAAACACTGCAGTGATTTTTCATACTATACAGTAGATGTCGATGGTTACAGGTACAGGTGTTAAAAAAGACAAACAGGTTTGAAATAAGTGAATAATGAGAGAATTTTAAGTCATGGGAGGAACTCTTTAAGTATTTTGAATAAGTCAAGCTGTTGTGATCAACCCATTGTATCGTTTGAGTGAATATCGAATTACTGAAAGAGCTGCAGTTTATTTAGTATTTTATAGATATATTTTATATGTTTTAAAAGTTACTTCAAAATAAAATTAGTATTCAGATTACTTTTTACATTAAACAATAAGTAATGTAATCAGATTACAATTTTCTAGTAGCGATCAGTAATTTGTACTTACAAGTAACTTACCCAACACTGATCACAACGAATCGCTTGCATTTTTTTTCTCAAAAAAAATAGTCAAGTAAATAAATAAATAAATATTACTATACTGTTATTTGCAATTTGGAAAAAATATATCTAGACATTTAGAACAATATATTAATAACAAAAACAAGAAAATAACTTTTCTGTTATATTTTCTCCAAACACACACACAAATTTTGTCTTCATTCACACATTCGGGTGAAATCATCTTAGCAGCCAGTGACTATCAAAGTACAACATTGTTCACAGTCAAATAAATAGTGATAATGCTGTTTTAAAGTCATCCTTGCATGTGATTTCAGTCCCAATATTCAAAGTAGGCTATACCATGGTAAACAATATAAGGAGCATGTCACAAGTTATCACTGAATGAATATGCGAATATAAAACCAACTTTACCTACTGTACCACGTGAAAATTAACAATATCAAAAACATTATCTCAAACACATTATAATGTTAGTGTATTGACTGCACATTCTAGACTTCAAATGTGTTTTGCAAGTAAAAACATCAATCGCGGACCAATACACGCTCGTTGTGGCCAAACAATGTGTCAAATGTATATACAGTAGCTACATTTTGTTAACTTGACCTGTAAACAGGCTGTCGCAGCTTTCAGAGGGCAGTAAAATAAATTACTGATATCGTGTTGATAATCATCACCCCCTTTCAACAAACAAAAACTTCAATGTCAGCGTGTTAGCTCCTGTCACAGGCTAGCCTTACCGTTTCTTTGACATCTACAAGCGTGACCGAAAAAAAAATTCTCTACCTTTGTCCTTATAAGTGGCACAGGAGCATTAACTAGTTGGGCAGATAACATAACCGTTTCCACGAAACATAAATATCCAGTATTTTGTACTTCCAGCGTGAGAAGGATAAGCATAAGCGGACAATGGGTCTCACCTGACCGCTGCACTCACCTGAACATTCCGCGCATTCCTCCGCCGGCGACCCTCCTGTCTGCTTCGGTTTAGACTTCCTTCGGATAGCGTTTCTCCTCAGTTCACTCATGTTGTCGGTATTTCGCTCCAACATTTAAAAGATTTGGCGCATATACTGAATCCTTTGCATATAAAAACTGTTCGTTTTATGTCCCCACAGCATTTCAGCGACGCTTGTAGTGTGTTGCGCAAGTATAGTAAAGTGAAACGTTCGGATTAGTGTTGGCTCTCAAAGCTGTACACTGTACTGAGAGTCATTATCGCTTTATCAGCCTACATCACCGCCCTCTACCAGCTCTGATAGCTTGATAAGTCTAGTCATTTCCTCTGTGCTCTGACCCCCTACTGTTAACCAGGACCATGTTGAAAACGTTAGTTTGGGAGAAGTTTGATTTCCCTCAGTGAGTCCAATCTTTTCGTTTGGTTACTTAAACACCGTTTAGCCAATCCGGTGTTTTGCCTCAGGGTGTTATTTGCATTGAGGAACTGTAACAGTAATACAATACATAAACAACTGTATATAAGATGGAGGTTGGTGGGGATTGTTTTGTTTTTGAAAGCTTTTAAATCCGTTCATCTCTCTAAAAATAAGTTAATATATGAACACATTGTGAAAAGCGAATAAGCAGAAATTGTTCCTCTGTGCTTTCCTTTAATGGACTCGTCGACCTGAAAAGGAATTTTGATTCAATCCAGTGAGTCGAATCTTTTACCTGTTCACCTACTTAGAAAGGTTAGATTATCATATAAATATTTTATACAAAGTTATTTGGCATTATTACAAATTTATTATTATTTATATATTGTTTAAAATTATAAAGCAGACATACTAGAACTAAACTAAATTACAACAAAATAAAAGTACTTTATGTAGCACTAGTTTATGGCAGCAATAAAACACTCAAAGACCTACATATTTAACAATACAACACAGGTTATAATATATCACTTTTTAAAAATACACATTATGTCTTTTAAAAAAAGGACAAAAATCTTAAAATGTTATTTTTAGTTTTATTTCACAAAAAAAAAAAGAAGAAAAAAAGTGGCTTATGGCTGTATACACATAAAAATGTCAAGATCATGCTTTCAACAGTACACACTGTATGACATTGTGGGTGTTATTTAGCACATTTCACTTCAGAGGCAGAAAATCTACCACAACATACTGTAGTTAATAAAACCAAAAACTCCTCTTGCTTCATTGGAAAGATTGAAAATGAAACGAAAATAGTCTGTAACACCAAATGCACAGTGTCAGACCGAATAGAAACTGAGGGTCGGGAGCTAAAAAGGATTGTGAATGAAACCATTGATCTCACATCCTTCTTTGTTTATCATTAAATAAACTGAGCTTTGTTCTGTTTTCACAATGAACACAGTTCAGTTTTAAGAAGCTTCTGGTTATTTTATCATCCAGACACATCAATATCCTTTCAGTCGATCGGTTAGACTGAAAATGCGTTGCTGTTTACTGCTGTATAAAAACAATGTCCAGCTGGTACTCATTAAAATGTGCCTGTTTCAAAATGCATAGATTAATGTATTTGTGCTCTATATTAGGTACAAATTAGATAAAACTGAAAGAGAAAATGAAAACAGGAGATCCTCAGAGAAAGATTCCAGTGAATATGGGACAGTAAATAGGCTTGTAAGCTACTTTTGGAGAGATCTGACACTAATAATCCCAATTCATGCTCAAATTTAGCAGTGTACTTGGATCAAGCCCCACTCAAACTATAACTCCACTTCCTCAAACATGATTTCTGCCTGAGATAGGCCTACATGTTCACTCAATCCTCAAAGACTTATCTGACTTCACTTTGGCAATAAAAAAGAAGTATAAAATATAATCTTTATGCATACGCATGGCAATAAATCATAAAAAAATAACAAAGAAACATGCAATAACGTTAGAGAAGATTTGCAAAATAAAAGTCACTCAAATGTCATATTGTAAATTACGTGGAAGCATGTCTCAATAATAAAATTAACCAACCTACTGTATATTCACCCATCCAAACAGCTCTTTCTATCATGTCACACCTTTTTGTAATGTTTTGAAAATCAAATATTGATAGCACTTTACAATAAGGTTCCATTGACATCAGATTATGGGTAATATTAATTCCTGTTACATTTAGTTAATAAACTACTATGTTAGATCAGACTCATTTAATTTAATTTTTCTTTGGCTTAGTCCCTTTATTCATCAGGGGTTACCACTGCGGAATGAACTGCCAACTTATCCAGTATATGTTTTACACACCGTATGCCCTTCCAGCTGTAACCCAGTACTGGAAAAGACCCATACACTTTCACATGCACACACATACACTATAGCCAATTTAGTTCATCCAGTTCACCTATAGCGCATGTCTTTGGACTGTAGGGGAAACTGGAGCACCCGGAGGAAACCCACACGAACACCAGGAGAACATGCATACTCCGCACAGATGAGTGTGTATGGATGTTTACCAGTGATGGTTTGCAGCTCGAAGGGCATCTGCTGAGTAAAACATATGCTGGATAAGTTGGCGGTTCATTCTACTGTGGCGACCCCAGATTAATAAAGGGACTAAGCCGAAAAGAAAATGAATGAATGAATGAATGTACTTCGTATTTAGCTTATGTACTTTGCTAGCATGTGTACAATTAGCTTTTCATTTAGCATTTTCCTTGTTTCATCTTTCAATTTTACTCTGGTTGTGTCTTTAATAACGTAACTAAGATTAATTGAACATTAATTGGCAGCACGGTGGCACAGTGGTTAGCACTGTCGCCTCACAACAAGAAGGTCGCTGGTTCGAGTTCTAACTGGGCTAGTTGGCATTTCTGTGTGGAGTTTGAATGTGTGGCGTGGGTTTCCTCCGGGTGCTCTGGTTTCCCCCACATTCCAAAGACATGTGCTATAGGTAAATTGGATGAACTAAATTGGCTGTAGTGTATGAGTGTGTGTGTGAATGTGAGAGTGTATGGGTGTTTTCCAGTGCTGGATTGTAGCTGGAAGGTGCAATAGTGGGCAGTTCATTCCACTGTGGTGACCCCTGACAAATAAGAGACTATGCCAAAGGAAAATGAAATTCAATGAATGAACTTTATATTTAGCTTACTTTGGTAGCATGTGCACAATTAGCATTTAATTTTCCTTTTTTTCATCTTTCAACTTTGCTCTGGTTGTGCCTTTAATAATGTAACTAAGATTATTAGAATATTTATTACTATTTTTCACTGCCAGCTCATATAAACTAATGTAATTCAAGAGTTCACACTTAGCCGAGGATTGATTATAAAGCATGCTTGGCATACTGTACTGAAAGAGAGCCCTCAGCTCATAAGATCCTCGAGCCCAAGGCTCCCTCCCATTTGCAGGGCGAGAGGGGAGTTTGAGCTCAGGTAGGTCTCGAGAACTCCCCTGCTGTTTGCAGCTAATGAGCAATTTGGGATTGTTATGAAGAGATAACTACTTACTAGAAGCACGTCTATAGTGCCAATTTGGATTAGTCAATTAAATTAAGTCTCATGTATTTGGATGGTGGGAGGAAACCAGGGGGCCTGGGGGGAAAGCCACTCGAGTACAGGGAGAACATGTAAACTCCGCACAGAAACATTGATTGGGTTGCAAAGGACTAGAACCAGTGACGTTCTTGCTGTGAGGCAACAGTGCTAACCACTAGGCCACCGTGCCACCCATCTAGGAAAGGCTGAGTAGTAGGGGAGGAAGGGGGATTCTTCAAAACGAAGATGACTGTAATATGGAACTTAGGTTATTTATGGAGACTTCGGAATTGGCTAATGCAGGACCTGATGTGATCAATCATAAGCACATGATCCTCTCGAAATTAGTTTATAAATAAACTTCACTAATGGAACATTATTGTAAAACACTACCCAAATATTAGTTTGAACTCTTAATCACGCTCGAGTCACATTTCATTCTTGGGTTGATAAAATTAATACCTGTAATGTTTTGCTTTAAAAGTGTGATGTTTAAGCAAAGCTGCACCCATATCCAAAAGCATCCTCACATCCGAATTATTAGACATACCATATATAATACTGTAAAATAAACAAAGAACACAAATAAATAAATTAAATAATAAATAGATAAATACATCAGTCCGTTTCTCACTTCTCACATTATGAGTACTTTCACAATTGGCATCGTTTAATAATTCATCCAATCTCTGGAAATTGGGGCGTGTCCCTCAGGGATCGGAGATAAAGAGGAGCATCTGATTTGCTGGAGGTCTTACTGATGAGCCCCGCCCCTTTGTTTATCTCAGTGAGGATTGGACACTTTTAGAGTTCACAGACAGGACACTAAGGGCCAAAAAGATGAGAATGTTGGGCCAGACAGTTGAAAGGGTCACATGGAAGTCTGGAGATGTCCGCAGGTTTCTGGTCCTCTTCAAGAGCTAGTAACACACTAGGACTGTTAAGAGACAAACAACATAACCAAAAGAAAAAGAGAGAGAGAAAGAAACCGTGATCATGAGTTGGTGTCAAATGAAATCATCATATCCTGTTTCCTATTTGAACTTTTACCATAGAAAGAAATAATTGAATAGCTCAGACGTGAACTTGAAGTTTTGACAAACATACAGGGGTACATGCAACAGCAAGAAGCTTTTAAGCAGGTAAAGTAGCATGGGAAGAAAGGAACGTTGTCTATATTTGACAACTCAAGATGAGAGGGTGATGAAAGGGCATCTGGGGTCAAATTTGGGAAGAAATAAATAAAAAAGTCTCTTAGGCTCACCAAGGCTGCAATAATTAGATCTCTACAGTACAAAAATGTAAAAAATTGTGAAACATTATTGCAATTTCAACATTTTTTAAAGTAGTATATTGTTATGATGACAAAGCAGAGTTTTCAGACACCATTACTGCAGTCTTCAGTGTCACATGATCTTTCAGAAACCAATCAAAGTTTTGCAAAGTAATTCATAACAATTCGTATTATTATAAATGTTCAAAATTATTGCTGCTGCTTTTTTTATTTTGTAGATATAATTTTGTAGATATCCCATTGTTTTCCATGAATTATTATTTAAGTTAGCATGAGAATACAGGAACCTCAGAGAACAATAAATAAAAACAAATCCATTTTATGACACCTTTAAAGGGGTGGTCCAGAGTGTATTTTTAAGGCTTGGTTGTGTTTATAAGATGCAAAGCAATGTGTGCTCATGCTTCATTTGTAAAAAATCACGTTATTTTTTCATACATCTTACTTTGATTATATACTGCTACTTAGCTAACATGAAAACGACTGTCATATTTCTGATTGGCTCTGATTGGTCAGCTAACATAATGTGCTGTGATTCGCGAATCGGCGAACAGACGCTCTTGATTCTGGAGGTAATTAATAATAATAATAACACTAATACTGAAAGGGTTAAGGCATTTTAGAATGACCAAAACAACATTTCAGATGTTTTACAGTGTGCTCAGCTTGCTGGTTTATCCATTCACATACATTTTTATCATCACATGATCTTTTATAACAAAATCACATGACCTTTTTTAATGCGCATTGTGGAATTTGTTCAGTAAAAGTGTTTCCATCGCAGTTTATATGCATCTTTTCTTATTATGTGCATCTTTTCTTTTTCTTTTATGTGCATTTTTAAAATTGATGCACATCTTGACTTTTAGCTATTGTAGCTGTTAAAAGCGTAGCTATTGTAGCTGTTAGCCTGAATCAGACAGAAAATAAAGAGTACACAGTTGAACTCACGCTTACTCTCTAAAATAAAATCTGACAAGTGTTTTTTACATATATTCAGAGTAAGCATGTGTAAGTAATATGAAACGTTCACATATCTTTTGTGAGTTTGTTATTTGAGATGTAGAACGCATGGAAAGCGGCCACATAGAGAGACACTGCAGCGCTGGTGAAGATTGTGGGTGTTCACAGGGGTTTGACTGATAAATATGAATTTGTAGCTAAATTGTTAACGGTGCCAAACAGCATTTCCTGTTGTTTACGTCCTTGTTTATGTTCTTGCTACAACATACCGTTAATGCTAGAAACAATAATAATAATCAATTTTGTAATAGTAAAAATTGTAATAGATCAATTTTACTTAAAGTTTGTGGCTCACAATCCACAGCTTCTTCTATTATGGTTGAAGCTGCACCTTCTTTGAGGAGATTTTAGCCGAATCCAGCACTTAACTGGGAGAGATTCAGGAAGCTCTCCTTTGTCAAATGCTAGAGCTATATATTTTTTGTAATTCACTGGAACATAATTAAAATTAAGATGTAAGCACTTCTCTCTTTGTGTCGTGTCCTTAAGAAGCCCAAATACAGAAACAGAATAAGCTCTGTGGAAAGAGCAGCGTTTGGACAGCATTTTAGCTTTCTCTGCTATAACATTACAGTGCCTCTGGCAACGCCCCATCGCTGCGCAGGATGTATGCGCGTAACCTGAAGCATTTGTGATCTCATTAGCCCGGATGTATTTTTTTGTAGACCCCAAATTTTGTTCACTGTAGGCTTTGCTAAGCTAACCCTGTAAAACCCAATGTCTCCCTTTGCATTGAACTTTGAGCGTCTTACATTCAGAGATGTTGTTTATGTTCACACAGCTACTTTACAGATCAACTAAAGTTTAAAATATGATATCGTAGTGGACAACCCCTTTAAAAATAGTAAAACTGATTATTTTAATAGCAATAGTGTATCCTCAAAAATAGTAAGCAGTACAACTGTTTTCAACATTAATAACAATAATCTATTTTAAAAATTGAAATTATTATAGATTAGTGAAAATCAGTTGTATTGTAAAAGTGTGACCAAATGGGCGAGTGCTGTTAACAATACTTGTGACTTTGTGACTCTACATGTGACATTTTTCTCTTTGAGCAACAGTGTATATAGAGGAAGCAATAGAGAGTAAGTTCCTCCGCAGGACGGTTACCTGTGGGCCGTGGATACCCTGCTGCGCCTCAGTTGTGGGGAGGACGGCGGTACTGAGGCAGCAGGCTGCTGACAATCTAAGAGAAACTGATAAATTAGACAGATATACAGAGGTGTGACAGTCAGGGTTAGTGACACAAACACACACACACACACACAAATGAGAAGTGAGCACAGAGGAAATGGTTGCAATATAGCCTGAACTTATAGGTGTGATTTTTTGTGTTAATGGCATGCAGAGTCATACGCAGAGCATGTAGAATGAGAGTAACACCAAATTATTAGCTGCTATTTAAAATGGAAATAATTTAAAAGAAGGATAGTTTGCTTAACAGACATACAGTCCACTACCATTCAGATGGTTTGGGTTGGTAAGATAAATATGAAAAAAGACTTTATTTTTTTTATAAAATACAGTAAAAACAAATATATCTGTGATAGAAAGCTGGATTTTCAATATATATATATATATATATATATATATATATATATATATATATATATATATATATATATATATATACATACATAAACTCACGGCCACTTTATAAGGTACACCTGTCCAACTGATTGTTACTGCAAATTTCTAATCAGCCAATCACATGGCAGCAACTGAATGTATTTAGGTATGTAGACATGGTCAGAATAAACTGCTGCAATTTAAACTGAGCATTAGAATGGGGAAGAAAGGTGATTTAAGTGACTTTGAACGTGGCATGTTTCTTGGTGCCAGACGAGCTGATATGAGTATTTCAAAACCTGCTGATTTTCATGCTTAACCATCTCTGGGGTTTACACAGAATGGTCCGAAGAAGAGAAAATATCCAATGAGCAGCAGTTCTGTGGGCGCAAACAGGGTGCATCAGGTTGATGCCAGAGGTAAGAGGAGAATAGCCAGACTTGTTCGAGCTGATAGAAAGGCAACATTAACTCAAATGACCACACGTTACAACCGAGGTATGCAGAAGAGCATCTCTGAACGCACAACACGTCCAACCTTGAAGCGGATGGGCTACAGCAGCAGAAGACCACAGCGGGTGCCACCTGCCTTCTGATGGCTATTTCCAGCAGGATAACGCACCATGTCATAAAGCGTGAATCATCTCAGACTGGTTTCTTGAACATGACGATGAGTTCAATGTACTCAAATGGTCTCCACAGTCACCACCCTCAATTCAATAGAGCACATTTGGGATGTGGTGGAATGGGAGATTTGCATCATGGATGTGCAGCCGACAAATCTGTAGCAACTGCGTGATGCTGTCAGGTCAAGATGGACCAAAATCTCAAAAGGAAAGGCAAAAGGGGGTCCAAGCCGATACCAGTAATGTGTACCTAATAAAGTGGCCGGTGAGTGTATAGAAAGCAATTTTGTCAGCAACTGTGATATGTTTTTTCTTCAAACAATAACAGCATTTATTTACAAATTAAGATATTTTGTAACAATTTAAAAGTCTTTGCTGTCTCTTTGCATCAATTTAATCTTTAAGTCTTTAAGAAAGTATTTCTTTCTTTTAGAAATTCACCTTTTGAATGGCAGTGTATATGTTACACGCAAATGACGTACAGTACTGCTGCTGTGTTAATGGGAGCATTCATATACACATGTACATATAAAACATGACCAAAAAAAACAAAACAAAAAGAGTATGACAAAACATTAAAATAAGTGCTGTCTAGCTAAAATCACACAAACAATTTAAACAATATATATATTAATTATTTATTATTTATAAGAATTTGCTGTTGAATCTGATGATAACGTTTTTTGGGTGGTTGTCAGGGTGTAGCTAGGGCAGGGATGGGCAAACTCGATCCTGGAGGGCCGGTGTCCCTGCATAGTTTTGCACCAACCCTAATCAAACACACCTGCTTGTAGCTTTCTAGTAATCTTGAAGACACTAATTAGGGTGTTCAGGTGTGTTTGATTAGTGTTGGAGCAAAACTCTGCAGGGACACCGGCCCTCCAGGATCGAGTTTGCCCATGCCTGAGCTAGGGTGTAATGGGGGTTGCCAGGGTGTTGTTACAGTGTCATGAGTTGTGGTTTATATAAATGCATGTCACCATATCTCAATAATTCACATATTTATATCTACAGACCCAATATGACAAATGAAATGTTAATTTAGAGGAACCAAAAGGAAAATACCGCTTTGTGGTTGGGATATGTTTTGACCGCCATGGGCAAACAGCATTTGACACATTTTGTACTGGGAAAAGTATATAGAAACACTGACACCTGCAGGCAGAAAATAGACTATACACTGCTCGTTTATAATGCTGTTTTCTGTTAATCTTTCCATTTTAGTGTAAAAACAAAAGCGCAACATGATTGCTTGAATGTTGGGTGTTGGTGACACAGGTAAAGCGGATCAGACTGGTTTCCATTACATTACAGTAGAACTCTGATTTACAAACACTATACTGAGTCACATCAGCCAGAATACACAGGAAACAGCAACAGCACACGTGTAAAGCAGACCTGGAGTCATTCATAAGGGGAAAAATGCTTTCTTCACAGAGGCTTGTCTGTACATGTAAATCTATCCGCTATGTCTTCCATAAGATGGTACCATAAGATCTAGTATGAGCAATGCTAACACTGATATTCTGATGTTCTGTACAGCTTTCCACTGCTTATCTTGTCAAATGCTTTTTGGCCCACAGCACTTTAAACAAACATCATTCTACACAATGAGTGCCATTTTTGTATTTTGTACACACTGCACCTGTAAACTACATTCAAAAACTCTGTAAAAGGACAAAGTTTTATGTTAATCATTTTAAATGCATTTTTGCATCCTTGCAACAGTATATCAGCAAATATTCACTACATATATAAATAAGAGAGAAGAGATCAATCTTAAAATGTCAAACTGTTATTATTATAATCAGGGCTTGATATAAACTTTTTTAATCACCAGCCACTGTGGCTAGTAGTTTTCCAACGTTACTAACCACTAGCCATTGTCACTAGCCACAATTTTGTTGTTGGGAAAATATATTTTATATGCATAAATTTGACTTTGGCATGCTAAAATGACTTGATTTAAAATGTATTGTTATGTCCACATGTCTCCTCGTTAATTTGACTTTTTTTGTGTGTAGTGACTTTGCTCAATGAGCAAATGGGTTGTGGTTTCATAGTGTCTCATTGCAACTTTTTAGGGCTTAACACTACAGATTTACTGGATTTACAGCGATAAGTTAACAGTTAACATAGGCTCATTAATAATCTATTCAAAGTTAAAGCGGCAACCGCTGCTGCTTACAAAAAATCTGGAGGTCTTGAAAGTAGCAGGATTGTGCTACATGAGCACCACTTTTTTTCTGCTCTATTTCAAAGAAAAACAATCACACCAAGTGCATTTCCAGGCACGATTGCTTCGCGCAAGAGATGAGACACGGGAGCTTTTAAGCACTCGTCAGTGCAGGATCGCTTGTCTCTCACCGTGCGCCTGATCATCCTCTCATTTGGTATTCACCTGTTTTCTTTTGCTCGTGTGGACACTTATCAGTGGTGCTGCTTCTCGATTCTAAGACCCCTTTTGCATGCAAATGACTAACGGTTTTAAACTCAAATATTAATCTTCAGTGATGAGGCAGCACTAGCAATTTAAAAATTATTTTCAATCAGCCAAAGTAGTTAGTGGGGGTGTCTGTCTAACCCGCTACAGCTGAAATCTACCTGAAATTGGTGGGTTGGCAGAAGTGTTAATGTCAAGCCCTGATTATAATACTGTTATTGCATTGGTCACTTTGTGTAACATTGGACTGCTAGTTACCTCATACTACCTCCCTGTATATTATATTATTATTTGCATTCTACTGGACTTGCACTATATAGTGTTCTGCATCTGCACAATTCTGGTTTGCACTCCTTGCCATGTGCCAAGTGTACAGTAATTGTATTGTTTACAATTTCTATTTTTACTTATATTTTTAGATTATATAATATGTGCAATTGTATTTATTGTCATTTCTTTTTAAAATTCTACTATTATTAATAATATCTGATATATACCTAGGGTCTGAGAGTAACGAAATTTCGATTGTCTGTATGTTCTGTACATGTTGTTGAATTGACAATAAAGCTGACTTTGACTTTGATTACACTTAGAAATAAAGTCATGGGAGTTGTCACTTTTCAAAAGGTATATATTTGTACCTAAAAGGTCCATATTGGTACCTCAAAGGTAAATTTTTTTAGGTGCAATTGGGTAACAATATATACCTTTAAGGTACCACTGTGTACTACAGGTACAAATAAGGTACAAATACGTATCTTTTAAAAAGATACTGCCCCCGTGACAGCTGCCGTACCTTTATAATGTACTTTAGTTAAAAATATTGAAAATAATATCAATATAATATATGGTACAATATATCAAACATAATATTATCCATAACTAAAAAAAACATAATAATAATAATACTAATAATAATACTAATACTACTACTACTACTACTACTACTACTACTACTACTACTAATAATAATAACAATAATTAAATAATAATAATAGTGCTCTTTATATAAATTAATATTGTTTCGTTCCACGTATTCCCCTAGACCCGTTGAATGCATACAATTATTTAAATATCAATGTAAACTAAACTAAACTAAACTAAACTAAACTAAACTAAACTAAACTAAACTAAAACTAAACTAAATGTAAATATTTAAATGTCAATGTAAACTAAACTAAACTAAACCTAAACTAAATGTAAATATTTAAATGTCAATGTAAACTAAACTAACCTAAACTAAACTAAACTAAACTAAACTGAACTAAACTTAACTAAACTAAACTAAACTAAACCTAAACTAAATGTAACTATTTGAATGTCAATGTAAACTAAACCAAACTAAAACTAAACTAAATGTAACTATTTAAATGTCAATGTAAACTAAACTAAACTGAAACTAAACTAAATGTAAATATTTAAATGTCAATGTAAACTAAACTAAAACTGAACCTAAACTAAATGTAAATATTTAAATGTCAAACTAAACTAAACTAAAACTAAACTAAATGTAAATATTTAAATGTCAGAGTAAACTAAAATAAACTAAACCTAAACTAAATGTAAATATTTAAATGTCAGAGTAAACTAAACTAAACTAAACCTAAACTAAATGTAAATATTTAAATGTCAGAGTAAACTAAACTAAACTAAACCTAAACTAAATGTAACTATTTAAATGTCAATGTAAACTAAACCAAACTAAAACTAAACTAAATGTAACTATTTAAATGTCAATGTAAACTAAACTAAACTGAAACTAAACTAAATGTAACTATTTAAATGTCAATGTAATCTAAACTAAAACTAAACTAAATGTAAATATTTAAATGTCAATGTCAACTAAACTAAACTAAAACTAAACTAAATGTAACTATTTAAATGTCAATGTAAACTAAACTAAACTGAAACTAAACTAAATGTAACTATTTAAATGTCAATGTAAACTAAACTAAAACTAAACTAAATGTAAATATTTAAATGTAAATGTCAACTAAACTAAACTAAAACTAAACTAAATGTAAATATTTAAATGTAAATGTCAACTAAACTAAACTAAAACTAAACTAAATGTAAATATTTAAATGTCAATGTAAACTAAACTAAAACTAAACTAAATGTAAATATTTAAATGTCAAACTAAACTAAACTAAAACTAAACTAAATGTAAATATTTAAATGTCAAACTAAACTAAACTAAACTAAACTAAACTAAACTAAACTAAACTAAACTAAACTAAATGTAAATATTTAAATGTCAAACTGTCCACCTTGTTAACATGAACCCTGTTACCCTCAGTATATTAACAAACCCTGTTAAAACATTAGAATTCTTAAAAGACATCTTGAGATATAAACAATATACTTAAGTGTAAATGTACCTAAAATCATTATTAAATGCACCCATTGCATAGAATGGCTCATGATATGATGAATGGCGCATCTGATGTATCTCAGTATTCTATAGCTCATTGAAATGCAGTAGCCGGGCGACACGTCCCTGCATTTGCATATGGCATGTCTTGCATCCCCATATGCTGTGTCCATGAATAGAACAGCTCTCTCTCTCTGGCACATTCAGTCATACCGAGTGCCATGGGCTCATCTGAGCATCTTCTGTTAGCTGGTAAAGCAGTTTGCATTTACCTTTAAAATAGCTTTAAATCGGATACTGCATATGATTTCAGTTTACAATATTTTGAAACACTCTTAAGGCCTAAAAACAGATGGTGCAGTACATACAGTAAAGCCAAGACAACTGTTCAATCCTTCATTGCACACTGTCGCCAGTGGATGGAGCTATAGTTATGTCAGATTTGCCATTGAAATAACTGAAAACTCCATCACACAAACTATCTGCTTGGCATGCAGTTTGTAGCACTCTTTTTATCAGGCCATGAGATGAAAGCGCACATGCAGGAATTATTTTTTAACAGAGACATGCATCAATCAATACCTGTTTTATGATCCAAATACATATCCTTATTGATGGAGATTCCAACAATTATGCTTGCAGAGAAACTTTTTACATTTTTTTTAAAATCCAGACCACAAAAAGTCATCAAATATATGCAGTCTCTTTTATTTAATATTATCTTTATACCCAGACACAATTTAATAAGTACCATCTCACAAAGCCACATATACCGACCCTACAGAAAAACCACATGAGCATCACTGTTAAAATCACATCTAAATCATAAACCATACTGTGGCAAGCCGTTTTGACATTTAATCAATAGCCCGTACTAGTATCGATTTTCAAGTTACTAGTTTAATTTTTAGTAGTATCTTTTCCATTAAGTACTAGTACTTATTCATTAGATACTAGTTCTTGTTCATTAGCTAACTATAAAAATATGTACTAGTCCCAGCTGGAATACATAATAGTCAAAACTGAACAGTTGATATCTCAATGACAGATACCATAGAAATCAATGGATTTTTTTTCCAATTTGTTTCTAGAAATAACAGAATAGTTACTAGTCACTATTAAAATGAGTACTATATCGTCGGCGAAATAGCCTAGTGGTTAGCGTGCCGACATATGGTGCAGTAGCACGTCAGGGCATCCCCAGTTCGAATCCCGGCTTGAGGATATTTCCCTACCCTCCTCTCTCTCTACAACTTCGCTTCCTGTCTCAATACAGTCCTATCTAATGAAGGCAAAAAGGCTAAAATCTTAAAAAAAAGTACTATATTTAATAATTAATAGTATCTGTATCTGTTTAATAAGTACTAGTACCTAATGAATAAGTACTAGTACCTCTTAAATAGATACTAGTATCTGAATGAGTACTAGTATCTAATACATAAGTACTAGTATTTATTTAATAAGTACTAGTATCTGATGAATGAGTGCTAGTATTTATAGAAAAGGCTCCAGTATCTAATGAATATACACTAGTATCTAATAAATAAGATACTACTATATAAAAATAAGCACTAGTAACATGAAAATAGATACTAGTACGGGTTACAGATTAAATGTCAAAACGGCTTGCCATAACCATACTGTATGTTACCCATTTGGAACACGGGAAATACATGAAACGTGGTTTTGGTCCATTCATATATCATAAAACGTGTAGAAATAAATCAAATGATGATATTTTTTTACATATACAAAGCCACATGTTTCATGTCTGTTTCACACGTGTTCCACATGTGCTTTAATGTGAAGCTTATATAAAACTGATTTTGTACAGTTAGAATTGGCAGAACAAATCATTAAAATAATTGATTACTGAATCATTGAAATTTTAAATAGTATCAAATAAAAATGTCTATAAATCTATCCCTGAGTTGAATCATACACTCCAAACAGTCACTTCATATGGAAACCAGTCTGTCCTCAAACTGTGTCACCTACTCAGGGTCAGCACTTGGGATTCTAGAGTTTCTTGTAGTTTTGAACTGAATCAGATTGGAGCGTATGCGTGATCTCATGGAGCGCTGCGACTGCTGCCGAGCACCCAGATAGGGGGAAGTGGGAGCAGACCTGGCAATATGAGCATCAGAGTCCCCGCTATGAACGACTTGACAAAACTCAATACTTAACGTCTCTGGGTCTAAGACTAAAGTCTGAGTGCCCAGGTTCCACTGCGACTGGCCAAGGAAAAACGGCTGGGTTGAGGAGGTCCAGAGGGACGAGGATGGAGTAGGTACATCCAGTGAAGGAGAGCTACTAGCTGATGCAACCACATTGTTTTGGAACAGAAAGGAAGGGGGTTTTGACGCAGTGGGACTAGGGGGAGCAGTGAGTGCAGTTCCATGACTTACTTTTTGAGGGCTGCTCTTAATTTTTGGCACTTTCCCTCCTCGTCCACAGTGCGATTGCTCGTGGTCAAACTCCAGGTCCTCCAGGCGCTGCGTGAGGGCCAGTTTCTGCTGAATGGCCATTCGCAGGAGGGAGTTCAGTGTCTTCTTTTCATCTTCTGCGGCAGCCAGCTGCCTCTGCATCTCATCTAGCTGAGTTACATACTCATCGCATCTAGACAAAGAGGAAGAGAAAGGTTTGGAATTTACATTTGCAGTGATTAGCTCTGTTTCCATCCACTGATTTCTAAACACATTATGGGATTTCGCATAAATACACTAATGGAACGGCATTTATGGGCAAACCAGCAGACCGACCACATTGTAAAACATTTTAAATGTTGTTTTGGTCACTCTAAAATCCTTTAACCAAAGCCCATCATCAATGTGGGTCAATATTATTAACTTCCAGAACTGTCTTGAGCATCTGCCCTCCCCACGAGTGGTCTCTTGCTTCCATGAGCCCCTGCACATTCAAAACGGCAATGGTGATTTCTTCTACCATTTTCTTTTTATATTTGGAACCAGTTTATCAGGAAATGCTGATTTTGTTCTCTTTAACTCATCGGATGGAAACAATGCTTTATTTGCAAATAATTATTTTTGCGATATTCTAGTTTTCCACATAATTTTAATTCATATCTTTGTAGGGAAACATAGCTTTTGAACTACATTAGAAGACATTTTAAGTTGGAGGAGAGCGGCAGAAATGTACATTATGTTAACTGCAAACAAGAGCTAAAATATGTACCTTGTGGCAAACATTGCCCTCAATGAGGAAAAGGTGGCTGCATCTTCTTTGAGAGCCTTGAGTTCATTCCTAAGCTTCATCATTGTCTCCGTCACCATGCATTTCTCATTTTCATACTTGCTTTTAAGGTTTGCCAGGGCCACCTCAGCAGTCTAGAAACAAATATGGCAAAGATATGATGTTCTGTTAGGTATGCTTTTACTCAATATAAAAGTAGTTCTGGCAAAGACTTGGTCTTCTACCTGTTTGTTGGCTTTTAAAACAAGACGTAAGGTGGCGATCTGCTCTCTTTTGGTGCTCAGGAGCGATTTGAGTTTCAGGATCTCCTCCATGCAGGCCTCCTTGTCCTTATCGAGGATAGGTGCCAACTCTCGGGCAGCAGCCCTCTGCCTGGACAACTGGAGAGAGCGGTCTACAGCCTTCTGCAGGTGCTTGATCTGGTCACGGATGATGGCGTTGAGGTTATAGATGTTCATGGGCTCCCTGCGGAGATCACCTGTCTCTGGAATTGAGGACGATGAGAGAGATGACCCATTGATTGGTGAGCCAAATGGGGTTCTATTGGGACTTCCTCCTTCCCCTTTAATTACTTCTCCAAGGGGTTCCTTGGAGGGAGAGTCTTGAGGACTCTTGGACATGTCTGAGGAGTTCATAGCCGCGAGACGTCGAGCTAAACGTGGAGAAAGCAGGGCTCTTGGGTCCTCTGTGCCTTTGAGACTGCCACTACGTGTAACCCGACTCTGACGGTAGTAGTCCAGCATGACACGATTTGGTGTTTCGTTGTTGCACAAGCAGACGTGGTGGTAGAGCTGAGCAAGTTCCTCGCTAAATGTAACCAGCTCGTCTTGAGCTGCATTCAGCATGCCGTTACTTTCGCTGGCCATTCCAGAAGCACACCGAAGCTCAGCTTCCAGACTGCTGACCCGCTCACGGGCCTCACGACAGCTTTTCTCCAGCTGTTTCACCTGTTCTTCAAGAGCCTGGACCTTCCCTTCACTGTGGTTGCTCTCTTCTGATTGGCTCTCCACAGACTGGTTATACTTTTCCTTCAACGCCTTAAGCTCCGCCTTCAGGTCAATGACCTCAGTCACGGCAACTCTGTATTTGCACTCTAGAAGCTCTATTCCATTGAAGTCTGTTTCAAACTCACAACAACCATTTATAGGACCGTCGCCCTTCTCGGACTCTTCTGTGTCAAACTCCTTGTCATTGTGGAGGCGTTTCATAGCATTGACACGCTCCGTAAGGCGATGAACACGCCTGTGCTGCTCAGTTAAAGCACCCTGCGTGTGCTGCAGTTGAGTTTGAGACTCCTGCAGGTTGGTAAGTAGAACTGCCTTCTCTCTCTCAACCTGGTGGACAAGAATATAATGATAAATACATAGTACTAACCAGCCAAACTTTGAAGAGATAAAAATAAACATATAAATCAAATGTTAAGTAAAATTAAATGAAATTAATAAAATACATGTATTTATTAATTTAATAATACATAAACATTTAAAAAAGTTGTATTTATTTAATAATTTATTTTAGTTAAATGAACAAATGTACATTTATTTATCCATTTAGTTCAATTACATTTCCAAACATTGTAGGCTTGTCTAGTCCCCCTAATCCCAGAAATGTCTCCAACGCAAACAAACATGCATTATCACTCATCATTAAACGGCTGTCTGAAATACTCTGACTGGTCAGTTGCTACATTCCAAGGTATGTTATTCTCAGATAACTACAGCTGAAACTAATAATACAAGCTCCTCAGGGTACATCCAGGTTAACAGTCCGAAAATATGTTCACATCCCTATTTATATGCTTGTCTGTCATACCATTGTTTTTGACTATTTAGTGTCATCTTGTGACTGAATAACAATCGTTAAATGCTGGTAGCTAGCTCCCTGCAACTCTCACATGGTCACCCACTGAAGCATGGCTGCGCCCGGTCAGTACCTGGATGGGAGACCAGCAAGGGGCGCTCAACGTGTGGTCTGTGTGGGTCCTCACGCCCCAGTATAGCCAAATTTGCCCACTGGCCTCTTAACCATCCCCATATCATAATATCTTCATTACTCTGTCTCCTCGCTCTGTCGTATGCGGTCTGACGCAATATAGCTGCCGTCGCATTATCCAGGTGGATGCTGCACACTGGTGGTGGATGAGGACCCCCCCCAATGAGTAAAGCGCTTTGAGTGTCTAGAAAAGCTCTATATAAATGTAAGGAATTACTAATTAATTAATTATTAATTAGTGTATGCTCCGTTCAGTCATTTTCATTACTGTCAATTACTGTACATGTACTGTACAGTTCATTACATTACTGTAATTAAACATTTAATTAACTATTATGACTCAAAACAATGTTTTGTGTCAGATTTTTACATTTTGTGGCAAGTAAAAGCCAAAAAAGAAAGATGATGTACAAAAAAGGCATTTGTTTTTGCAGAATAAAGCCCTTCAGTCTTATACAACAGCCCTATGAATTTGGCGCCATCTTGTGACTGAATAATATGTAGGTTAGTATATCCTCCATTCAGCCATTTTCCTTTCTGTCAGCTTTGCCTTTATTTAAAGAATTAATAAAATAAACTCCACTTTGCATCGGGCTGCTGATATGCCAGTTGGGATTTATTCTGTGATAAAAACCAGCTGAATGTACTTTATCCCATCCTTAGTATAATACTTTTTTATTTTAAAGATAATATAAGAGACTTCCCATGGTAAAATTTATGCTTTAATGTTCTTTTGCTTACCAGAACACTGGAAATACATGGAATATTTTAGTTTATCTGTGCATAAAAAATTCCACAACTGTGACAACTGTGAAAGAAGGTGTGTTAGCTTGCTTGTCACAAATTTAGCACAACCACAGACATGTGATTCCTGTCATTGATCTCAAGTGCTGCTTAATTGCTTTTTGATCACTCATTGTATCGGAAGCGTCAGCCATCTAACAGCTTGAAGCTGAGATAGCGAAAACTTATTGATTCCATTTTGGAGAGCATCCAAAAAAATAACAAAAGGAAATATATTTGAAAAGTTAGCAGAGGTGGATGGGGAAACGCTTTTTTGGATAGATGCCAGGCAATCAGATTTTTTCAAAGAGTGTGGAAACAAGTAAATAAAAACCCCCAGAGATATACATTTGAAGTCAGAATTATTAAACCCCCTGAATTATTAGCCCCCCTGTTTATTATTTCCCCAATTTCTTTTTAATGGAGAGAAGATTTTTTCAACACATTTCTAAACTTAATAGTTTTAATAACTAATTTCTAATAACTGATTTATTTTATTTTTGCCATGATGACAGTAAATAATATTTGACTAGATATTTTTCAAGACACTTCTATACAGCTTAAAGTGACATTTAAAGGCTTAACTAGGTTAAATAAATTAACTAGGCAGGTTAGGGTAATTAGGCAAGTTATTGTATAACGATGGTTTGTTCTGTAGACTATCGAAAAAAAGGGCTAATAATTTTGACCCTAAAATTGATTTAAAATAATTAAAAACTGCTTTTATTCTAGGCTAAATAAAACAAATAAGACTTTCTCCAGAATAAAAAATATTAAAATTCCTTGCTCTGTTAAACATTATTTGGGAAACATTTGAAAAAGAAAAAAAAATTAAAAGGGGGGCTAATAATTCTGACTTCAACTGTACATGTGAAAAATGCATCTAAATACCAAATAATACTGTAGCTACTGCTTTGTACAACAGGAGGCTATGTATTTGATGTCAATCCCACACAGTTAGAGAAAACACTGTATACAGATTCCCTAGAGGAGACTCGTAGATCCAAACATGTTATGTAATACTTTTATGTGAAATTGATCTGTTTAGACTGTGTGGATGAATTTATGTGAGGTAACATTGTTTTTAAAGCATGCATGACCAAATTGGCCAACAGTTCTGTCGACAGATTGTAATAGATATATGTCAGTTCAGTCTTTTGATAATATTTCATTTATTAAATAATTTTAATTAATATATATTTTTGTGAAAATTACATATATAACGTACAATATCAACATATTTCTAAACATAATAGTTTTAATAACTAATTTCTAATGACTGATTTCTTTACTTTTTGCCATGATGACAGCACATGATATTTGACTAGATATTTTTCAAGATAATATTAAGCTGAAACTGCAATTTAAAGGCATAACTAGGTTAATTTAGTTAACTAGGCAAGTTAGGGTAATTAGGCAATGTATTTAATGTATAATGATGGTTTGTTCTGTAGACAATAAAAAAAAAACACTGCTTAAGGGGCTAATAATATTAAAAAAAATAAACACTGTTTTTATTCTAGCCAAAATAAAACAAATAAGACTTTCTCCAGAAGAAAAACATTATAGGAAATACTGTGAAAATGCCTTGTTCTATTAAACATCATTTTGGAAATATTTGAATAAGGAAAAAAATAAATCACAGGAGGGCTAATCATTTTGATTTCAACTGTATGTATATTTATATATATATATATATTTTACAATGACAGACTGAACTACATTCACTGTAACTGTCATGTCATAATCTTTCATTTGATTTGCTGTGTGATGCTCCTTTAAGCAGCTGATGCTCTCTATGTTTCTGTGTCCGCACTGGCAGATTTTCTATTCTTGTCCCATGCTGTCTTTCTTTGCTGAATATGCCCGTGGCACACATACATACAAAATTATTACTGTGTCCCTCTTTTACAGGCACAGCCACAGAGCACTCAGTCATAATGGTAATCAACCTGACAGTAGCCTCCCAAAGCACAAAAGAGACCTTTGTGTCTACTGCTTTTCACTTTCCTTCACTTAAATTTACACTTAAACAAGGGGCAATTTGGCCAAACATGAAAATAGTGTCATCATTTACGTTCCTAATGTCCTTTCAAGCATGTAATATGAAGATTGTTTTAAGAAAACACGGGCAACTAAATAGTTTGGGTCAGGGTGCGAACTACGGGGGAGCTGCAGGAGCTCGGCTCCCCTAAATAAGGCATGGGCTCCCCTGAAAACAAGATTCGTGAAATTTTGGGGGTCTCAAAAAATTGTTACAATGTGTTATTTTGACGTGCGGTTTCAGTATTGCGTAATGTGATCATGGATTATTATGGGTAAAAGTGCAAAAATATAATTCTTGCATGCAGGATGGAGATTTACACTTCACTTAAAAAAAAGATAACTACACATGCTATTCTTGTCATGAGCATCAAGGTGTGGGGGCGCTAAGGAGCAAAGTCAAAGACTGACAGCCAAATGCTTTCATATGGACGTTGAGACACTGCTTATTCATTTTCTGAAACTAATGATGTGATGTTGTGTTTCGTTTTACATACAGTAGGCCAATGCAATGCTCTTTTTTTAAACACTGTGGCATTGCTGTAAACATGTTGGACAATTAAGCTGAAAGCAGTGTAAACTTGACAAAACGCAATGCCGTTCTATGGTGTTTCTTTCATTTTCGAATTAGCGACTATATTTTACTGGAGTAATCCTGTGTGTTTTATAGCCTACATTATTGTGGCAAGGAACTCTCAAGATCAAAGCAACTTCTCCCTCAGTTACAAAAAATGGGCTCCCCCAAAGGCTACAGTATATTTCGGACCCTGGTTTGGATTTCCAATGACTTCCATGGTACAAGAAGTACAATTGAAGAAAATGGTAACCAAATTTGTTAAAAGAATAGTTCACCCCAAAATGAAATTTCTGTCATCTACTCACCCTTCACTTGTTCCAAATCTGTTTGAGTTTCTTTCTTATGTCAAACACAAAAAAAGATATTTTGAAAAATGTTGTAAACATGTAACAATTAACTTCGATAGTATTTGCTTTCCTATTATGGAAGTCAATGGTTACAGTTTTTCAGTTTTCTTTAAAATATCTTCTTTCAACAGAATAAAGAAACTGGCTTTGAAACACTTCAAGGTAAATGTTCATTTTGGGTAAACTAAACCTTTTAGTTTCCTGCATATTTAAAATGTAATCTTTAGTGTTGAACAGTTTAGAACCAAAATATTACAGTGAGTAAATGATGTGACAAAAATGTGACAAAAAGCATGAATATATAAATGAAGAGGTAAATAACTGTTTTGTTGGATAAAAGAAAGAAATAAACAAGAATACACATTTTAAGACTCAACATTATATTCAAATAAGATTTAATAAGACAAATTAAGATTAAACAAGACAAATGGCTTTTAAACTAGATCTCATTTGAATACCATGTTGGTATACTCTCTAACAGTTTGCTCTTAATTTTTTATGTATTTCTTTTTTACATCACTGAATAACTCTTTCAAGCGATTCATTCAAAAACGATGCTTCATCCAGTACCATGTATAGGGTTTATGAGTATATATATATACACACACACACAATTTCTAACTACAGCTGATCAAATCATTATTAATCAGATAAGTGATATTCTAAGTTGATCTCTCTTTTGTATGTTGTAGTGCTGAATTTATACCAAATTATTGTAGTGCATTGAGTGTGAGATTGGACTCGCATATTAGGAATGTGTGCTGTGTGATATCCCAACTGCAACAGAGAAATACTGTAGAATGTAATAGGCCTTAATACTGTAGGGAGATATCTCTGTAGACTGATTTTAAAATGTGAGCAAAATCACCTGTTCTGTCATCACTTTAGACATTACGCTAGAGAATCATTTAAATACTAGCTCTAAAGTGACGTTGGTGAATTAGCAACAGTTTCTGCTGTTCTGACGTCACCTGCAGATGTGAAGGAATGGCGGAAGAAAATAGTTCCTAATACAAAAGGGTTTTGAGACTCTTCGTGTTTGATTTTCTTTTTTATATACACGATTATGCCGTCGAACTGTTGTATAAACGCAATTTCACACTCGTAGCAGTGCAATGTGGCTGTATATCGCCACTGGTGGGACACTAAGGCATGCCTCCCTCCAGTGCCGATATACAGCCACATCGAACTGATACGAGTGTGATGTTGCTCACATACTGTACATAAAATTATAAGTGTTTCTTCCATTAAGGAAAACATTTACTAGAGCAAGGAATTTTTCACAGTATTTCTGATAATATTTTTTCTTCCAGAGAACCCCTTTTGTGTGTTATTACGGTTAGAATAAAAGCAGTTTTTAATAAAATAAAAAATATTTGTAAGTCAATATTATTAGCCCCCTTAAGCAATATATATTTTCCGATAGTCTAGAGAATAAATTATCATTTCACAATGCATGGTTTTCGCTACATTAATTCTTCCATGGCGGGGCGCCACACCAAAATTCATCCCACCACGGCTACATTAAAGCTTCTCATTCAAAACTTTCAGTCGTTTTTTTTTAATAGCAGGTTATAATCGTACCAAAACGTATTAAAAGGTAAGTGAATTATAACAGCATGAACTTTTCTGTGATCGTAGTACTGCTGTGCATTATTTGTTTAACCCTTAAAGGTAACGTGCAGACTGACCGACTGACAGGTGTGTGGTGCGCGAGGCCAGAAAACACGACGTATCTTTCAGTTAAGATGAACACAGTTTCCATTATATCTTATTTATAGTTAAAAATCTATGGCTCTGCATACATTGACTTCATCTTGCTGGAGTTTATAACCGTTTCACTTTACTTCAGGATGCATTAATGCCGCTCTGTAGGTCTATTGGAGACATTCACAAATAGTCCTAGCAAATCTAATAAATGTTGAAGACAAACTCGTTACATAAACACACTAAATCACACTTCAGCAGCATTTATTTGAGAGCGCACAAGAAAATCTGCACTTGAGCAGCGTATATTTAAGGGGGCGTGCAAGAAGTTTTGTGCACAAACCGAAGTCGGCGCACACAACATTTGTCAATAAAATAACGCTGCAGGTAGTTGGTAGATCTGTGTAAAAGGCCCAACAGAGTCTGCGGCCACAGCTGGAAAAAATCCTAGAGGAAACACTGCAATGACATGCCTAATTACCCTAACCTGCCTAATTAACCGAGTTAAGTCTTTAAATTGGAATCATAGTAAAGATAAAAGAAATCAGTTATTAGAAATGAGTTATTAAAAATATTATGTTTAGAAATGTGTTGAAAAAATCTTCTCTCCGTTAAACAGAAATTGGGGACAAAAATATACAGGGGGGCGAATAATTCAGACTTGTATATCATAATCAGATTGTCTCATCTTTTATGACTGACCTGTATGAGCTGCTGCTTGAGTTTCTGTATCTCAGACAGGTTGAGTTCACTGAAGAGATCAGACACCGGGAGCATCTCTGTCTTCCTGCGATGATATTCTCCTTTTAGTCCATGTCCATTACACTCATTATTACAACGGTTGCTGTCCTCGTTGTTGGGACTGGTCCCAGAAGCAGATGTGCCGTTGGTCGCAGCCTCCTCTGCAAACTTCAGACCCTCTACGGCAGAGATGGCCAGGTGAGTGCTGGCTCCATAAACACTGTCCGTCAGGCTGAGATGATGAGCCAGCTCTTTTCTCAGATTGTTCTTCTGCTCTCGTTCGCTCTTCAGAGAATCCAACGCTTCCTCCAACTGGCCTTGGGAAATGTCTTTCAACCGTAAAGCATCTTCCAATTGACTGTTGAGCAGCACTGTTTCTTCTTCAAGCACTTTGATTTCATGCTTAAGACCCTCGTATTCCACCTGTGAGAAATAAATGGACACTCAACTGTGGAATATAATAATAATAATAATAATAATAATAATAATAATAATAATAATAATAATAATAATAATAATAATAATAATAATAATAATAACAATAATAATAATAATAATAATAATAATAATGATTTATACACAGTTTTATATTAGGCTACATGCAGGTGTCTGTTTTGATGTTTTAAATAGTTTTGTGAGAACAAAATGTCAAAATATGAGTGAAAATAATGTTTCTTATGATTATTCTTACAATGATTATATAAGAAATAATTACTATGTGTAATTATTTAAATATGAATATGAACATGGGATCATACTAAAGTTGATTTGATTTTAAATCATCCAAACTCTGCAGACAAATGGGTAAAACCCAGGGTGCGAATTACCGGGGGGTTTGGGGGGGATTGACCCCCTAATTAATGCTCGATCCCCCTGAAGGATGTCAAAACAAGATGTATGGGGGGGTCAGTCCTTTAAATAGTGAGAAATAGTTTGTATGAATATTAAATAATATTCATAATTAAAATAATAGATAATATAAATATACATTTCACCACCCCTATAACAGTTCATACCATTGTGAACACAAAATCATGTCAATCAGTCTATGCGAAAGGAAAAAATCATTGGAAAGTCAGAAACCGTAAAGCCAAATTGCTGGACAGTTTGTATAGTTTGACCTACAATAACCCCTGAAATAACAAATCAGAGGATTCTGCAGGTCAGAATAGACGAAATATCCTTCAAAACACTGAAAACTTAAACACGCTTTATTAATAAATTAGATGGAAATAAATGCATACATTTGATTCACTGAAGCTTGTATTACACAAACTAAAATTACAGAAAAAGTTGACCCCCCTGATCGCCAATGTATAATTCACACCCTGGTAAAACCTAGTGATATATAGTATAGTGCCAATATGAGGTTTATATTGTCAATTTTGTCAATTTCTAATCTATATATGACAGACAATATTTTTTTGTATATAACAGAATGGCATTTTATAAGTATATTGTGTAAATCACAGTAAATTTATAATCACAGCTATGCAAAAATCAAAGTTATTTTGGTTGACACTGGAATATTATTAACTACTATTGTGTTGTCATAATCATTAAAAGTAATTAAAATTCAAATAAGTATAGCCATAAAATAAAATTATCAATTATGGAAAATTATTGTATGGATTATTTTTAATACCAAAAAAGTACAAAAGTACAAATATGTACAAAAGTACATATTTACATTTTCTGAGGACTGTATCTTTGAATAAAATAAAAAATAAAAACAATAATAATAAAGAAAATTAATTATATAAATAAATAAATAAATAAATAAATAAATAATAAAAATAAAACTGAATTAAATAAAAAAAATAAAAAAAAATAAATAAAGGCGGTTCATTGGCGCTATGGCGACCCCTAATGAATAAAAAATTATCGTATGGAGTCTTTTTACTATCAAAAAATAACCAAAAGTACATATTTACATTTTCTCAGGACTGTATCTTTGAATAAAATAAAATAATAATAATAAAAAATAATAATAAAGAAAATAAAATAAAATAAATTAATTAATTAAATAAAACTAAATTAAATAAAAATATATATATATTTAAATATAAAAATATTTAAATATTTCATATTTAAATAAATAACTAACTAACTAACTAACTAACTAACTAACTAACTAACTAACTAAATAAATAAATAAATAAATAAATAAAACTGAACTAAATAAAAATAAAATTTTAATAAAATAAAATAAAGGCGGTTCATTCCGCTGTGGCGACCCCTAATGAATAAAAAATTCAAAATTCTGAGGAAATGAAATGTTTATGAAAATGCTGTTGATGATGTGTTTACCTGATTCTGTTTGAGTGTTGACACCAGTTTCTGTAGAGTGATGTTCTCCTCCTCCAGCTCTGTGTAGTCCTGCAGAAGTCTGGCCTCTCTGAACTTATACTCTCTGATCTCCTCTCTCATCCTGGCCCTCTGCAGCTCTAACGTCTCATTGTTCTGAAAGACACACACAAGAGAACAACACAGAAAAAAGTGAGCATGAGCCCATTGCAAAATTAATATGCACTATACAGTGGGGAATTAAGTATTGAACACGTCACCAACATATTTCTAAAGGTGCTGTTGAATTGAAATTTTCACCAGATGTTTGTAACAACCAAAGAAATCCATATATGCAAAGAAAACAAATCGAATTAGTTTACAAATGAAGTTATGTCTAATAAAATGAAATGACACAGGGAAAAAGTATTGAACACATGAAGAAAGAGTGGTGTAGAAAGGCAGTGAAAGCCCAGACAGCAGCTGAAATCTCTCAGTAGTTCATCATCAACCCTCTGTCCTTCCTCATTGTACTGTAAGTTAATATTAGCTGCTTCAGTCCAACATCTACATTAGCAGGATGATGAAGATGAATCCAGGGTGGACATTTCAGCAAGACAATGAGCCAAAACACAGCCAAGGGAACTCTCAAACGCTTTTAGAGAATATAACTGTATGAAATACAGTAATTCACAAATTCAGGGCTGTGTGAACAGACCAAAAACGTATCATATCAGTTGACTTTTGTCATATCAGCTGATAGTGAGAATTATTATTATAAGACGTACCTTTTTAAAATTGCAAACTAGTATAATAGTATGTGAAGTATGCATTTTATGTAAATATGTATATTGTTTATGTGCATGTAAATATACATGTAAATACTACTGTGTGCGTGTGTGTTTGTGTGTAAACATATGTATGTGTGTACATGTATACATTTATTTGATTATATATTTGTTGTTTGTTTTGCTGTATTTGTTTATACATTTGTTTTTTTGTTTTTGACCTGATATTGATGTTGTTTCTTAATATTTGTTTGTTTGTAAAGCGCGTGAGTTGCATGTAGGAAAAGTGCTATACTAATAAAAAATATTGTTATTATTATTATTATTATTATTATTATTATTATTAATTTTTTCTTTTACTTATTCTCTGATTTATCAGAGGTCACCACAGCGGAATAAACAGCCAACTATTCCAGCATATATGTTTCACGCAACGGATGCCCTCCAGCCGCAACCCAGTACTGGGAAACACCCATACACTCTCACATTCACACACATACTCATACACTATGGCCAATTTAGTTGATCCAATTCACCTATAGCGCATGTCTTTGGACTGTGGGGGAAACCCAAACTCCACACAGAAATGCCAACTGACCCAGCCGAGTCTCTACTAGTGACCTTCTTTCTGTGGGGCAACAGTGCTAACCACTGTGCCACCGTGCTGCTCCCCCCGCCTATAATAATAATAATAATAATAATAATAATAATAATAATAATAATAATAATAATAATAATTATTATTATTATTATTATTGTTATTGTTATTATTATTATTATTATTATTATTATTATTATTATTATTATTATTATTAATATTATTATTATTGTTATTGTTATTATTATTGTTATTGTTATTATTATTGTTATTGTTATTATTATTATTATTATTATTATTATTATTATTATTATTATTGTTATTGTTATTATTATTATTATTGTTATTATTATTATTATTATTATTGTTATTATTATTATTATTATTATTATTGTTATTATTATTATTATTGTTGTTATTATTATTATTATTGTTATTATTATTATTATTGTTATTATTATTTTTGTTATTATTATTATTTTTATTATTATTATTATTATTATTATTATTATTATTATTATTATTATTATTATTATAGGATATGTTGTTAGAAAACATACCAAAACAATGTATATTTACATTTTGCTGTGTTGCACTAAACACAGTGATATGATAACTGATATGATCAAAATCTGAGCTGCCATCAACACAAAAAAACTGAAATCCCAACACAAAAGGCCACAAGAGATGAATTTGAATTGTTAACGCTTGGTAAAAATATGACCTTTATCAGAAATCCAGAGAGATGCCTTTGGGTTAAATATAAAACGCACAGAGTCAAACCCTGTGATGATACTGAGCATGTCCACACTTGTGCAGACAGGAACGCTGGATAATAAATTGCTTTCCGTCAGAGGAAACCCTCGAGTCAGCACTTTCTTCCTCACAGTTCAATCTATGTAAGAAAGTCGAAACAAAAGCTTCTTTAACAGCTGAAACAGAATGTGACAAGCGAGATGACAAAATGTGGTCTAAATCTCAATGCATCAGAGAGGGTAGCGGTAATCTAACAATGAGCCACAACAAGAGGCCAAACGGTAACTCTTTAATGTTATTTATTTACACTGTTTGTGCTAGCACTGACAGGGTAATAATCTTTGAAAAGCTTTGAACTGTTCTTCAAGAGCAGTACGCTGGAAAAATCACAACTGCTGAAAGAAAGAGAAAACCCCCAGCGTTGCACAAAGCAGGCAGAACTGCTGATGAAGAGTCAAAGGTGTGGAATAGACATGGGAAGAGAGCCAAAACTCAGGAGAAAACCTATAGTTGGTGCTGATTGGGCAGTAAGACAGGCATGTTGTGCAAGGCATATGTTTATTTTCTGAATATTTATATAACCATGTGGTACATTGTACCACAAAATTAGTCATAAGGATACTTTTTCTCACATGAAAGCTGAATAAACAAGCCTATATTTAGGATAGGACAATATTTGAATATGTGAAATCGGAGTGTTCAATTAAATAAATAAATAAATAATCCAAATATTGAGAAAATCGCCTTCAAAGATTTTAAAGTGCTTAGTAATACACATTTTTCTAATCAAAAATCAAAAATTAAGTTATCACATAAATTTATGGTGAAATATTTAATAATATATTATACATGAAAAGTTGCACGTCGAATCATTTTTGTCAAAAAAAAAGAAAGAAAATTCAATAATTTTAAATGATACAATACATTAGTGGCTATTGCGGACATAGTGGTCCAGAGTCACATATTTTAATAATCTGTTTCCTTTTTTTATACAGGTCAAAAGTGAAAAGGGGCTGCATAAAAGGATAATATAGCTTTATTTTCCTCTATCAATTAGAATGTGCCCTGCTTATTTATTACGCTTTTCTGAGCAAAAAAAGACATTTTTACCAATGAGACCTATTTAAAAGTCATTCAGTGTAAAAGTATATCTGAAATGCTCAAAGAAAAAATATTATTAAATATTTATGCTTTTCCAATGTTTTATCCATTTGTCAGCAAGTAAGTTAGTATAATCACTTATTCTTTTATGAATTTTAGTTAAGGTCAGAATAAGTTGTTGCATTAATATATTTTGTTACATTAAATGAATATTTATTAACTCAGATTTTTAACACAAATTTTATTATTTTTTTAACAATAAAGCATTTTAAATATGATTTATGTACTTAAATTGGTTAATTTAATTTGGACACCAAAATGTCTTTGACCAGCAGACACATTTTACACTACACCACTCTCAGTACCATTTTAGCACTATTTTTTCTATAAAGAAATAATACAAGGATTAATCTGGAGAAAATTGGCATTAAAGAGAGTTGGCATTAGGAGATTCATAACTCAAAATGAATTTTATTTATTTATATTTTATAATACTAAAACAGGGCAGCACAGTGGCTCAGTGGTTAGCACAGTCACCTCACAGCAAGAAGGTCGCTGGTTCGAGTTTGGCTGAACCAGTTGGGGTTTCTGTTTGGAGTTTGCATGTTCTTCCTGTGTTCGCGTGGGTTAATTTCTGGCTGCTCCAGTTTCCTCCACAATCCAAGACATGCCGTTGAGGTGAATTGAATAAACTTAATTGGCAGTAGTGTATAAGTGTTAGAGCTACACGATTAATAAAAAAAATATTGCGAGCTCGATTCGACCCAACACGCGAACTTAATTCTGCTTTTCTACGAATTAGCTAGTAACTTTTTCAAAGTCAAGAGAGAAGCAAAAAGGCAGACGCACTAGTCTTCACAGCAACATGGACACCTTCAAATGACGTTAAAAGTGTCACATACTGTATTTAAAACTAATATTTCACCAAAATATTTTATTTCTGTCTTCATGTAATAATGTAGTTGCGGACGCGAAATCATACGTGAGCTGATGCACTGTTTGTTTACAACCGAGAGGACCAGCGTGTGAACGCCAATGATGTCTATTTTAGTGAACAGAACCTCATAGGCTGTAAATAACAGGTAATAAAGTTGTAAATAACGTCCAGTTTGTTGCATGGAGTGATTGTTTGAGAGCTGTGTGGGAAGTATGATTTGCATGTATGTTCTTTTTTTTCAAAGTGACGGCAGCCATGAGCCGCTTTCGGCAGTGAAAGCATTTGATATGTTTTTTCCTTCATAGTGAACACAACAAGTGTTGTGCATGAAAATAAATGTTTACTGGGTCAGTATAACTACTCTAGCATAATGTTGAATAAAATGCAAGAGGGAATCTGATAATGACAAATGTCTCATTTTACAAGTGAAAAAAAATGGTCTAATAATGTTGTCAATGACAGATTGCAAACATATGTCTCAATCATCATAATTCAACTTCATAATTATGAATAGTTGTATTCTGAGGTCATCGCTTTACTGTGCATTAACAAACAGGACAGATTTAAAGTCTATTCAAGTCCATTGCTGCATTCATCTTTCCCTCTATCCTGACTAGTTGTCCCTACAGCATGATGCTGCCACCACCATGCTTCACTGTAGGCATGGTTTTAGCCTGGTGATGAGCGGTGCCTGGTTTTCTCCAAACGTAACGCCTGGCATTCACTCCAAAGAGTTGAATTTTAGTCTCATCAGACCAGAGAAATTTGTTTCTTATGGTCTGAGAGTCCTTCAGATGTCTTTTGGCAAATTTCAGGTGAGGAGGGGCTTCCGTCTGGCCACTCTACCATACAGGCCTGATTGGTGGACTGCTGCACAGATGGTTGTCCTCCGGTAAGGTTCTCTCTCCACAGAAGAAAGCTGGAGCTCAGACAGAGTAACCATCGGGTTATTGATCACCTCCCTGACTAAAGTCCTTCTCCCCGATCACTCAGCTTAGATGGCCGGCCAGCCAGCTCTAGGAAGAGTCCTAGTGGTTCCAAGCATCTTCCACTTATGGATGACTGGCCACTTACGGAGGCCACTGTGCTCATTGGAACTTTCAGAGCAGCAGAAATTTTTCTTTAACCTTCTCAAGCCTTGTGCCTCGAGACAATCTGACTCGGAAGTCTACAGACAATTCCTTTGTCTTCATGCTTGAATTGTGCTTTGACATGCACTGTCAACCCTGGGACTTTATATAGACAGGTGTATGCCTTTTCAAATCATGTCCAGTCAACTGAATTTAACACAGGTGAACTCCAATTGTGCTCCTGAATCATCTCAAAAATGATCAGTAGAAACAGAATACTTAAGCTCAATTTATAGCTTCACGGCAAAGGCTGTAAATACTTATGTACATGTGATTTGTTGTTTGATCCTTAGAGCCAAAGTGCGCATTCACCTTGAAAACCTCATCTCTGTTTCCAAACGCAATGACTCCAGTTTTCTCTTTGTTTTACTGAAGAAAGTTTTGGCACAACCAACTGGTTGCTGGTGGTGTAATGGCATAGGAAATATTTTTCTGACACACTCTGGTTCCCTTAGTACCAAGTGAGAATTGTTTTAACACCACAGTTTGCCTGAATACTGCTACTATTTCCATAGCTTAATGACCACAGTGTATCTTGTGAGGGCGCCACATCTACACATCAGTGTATCTTGTGAGGGCATGACAATGAGACATGTTTTCAGTTGTTTTGCTGTGTATTGTGATGTAAACTGCAGTGTCTATAAATAAAAATGTGTCTACAAGCTATCTCCTACAAATCCAGCACTCAAAAGTGGAATAAGATAATCAAACACTGATATGGCGTCACATAATTGGCTCATCCTGGCTGATGACCTTTTCAGAAGCTGGGCTATTGATTACGCAATACTGCAGCTCTCCTAGAGGATGTGATGTCTCATTGCATATTTAAAGCATTGCTGTGCCTGTTCAAATGAGCTGGACATGCACCCCAGAGGATTACCAAACAATTATCTCCCAGTAAAGCTCTATTGTAGTAGTGGTAATCATGGGCTTCACACACTCAGGGGTCAGGAGCAGTGCATGAGCCAGTACTAGAGCAAACCTAGCATGTGCTGTGTCAAAAACCTCTACAATAATGCTGGTTAAAAGACTGAAATGATCCACCTACATCATTAAGTAGACCAAGGCCAAAATTAGACTAGTGGCATCAAATGATGTTGCAAACATACAGTAATGGCTGGCCCATAGCCTCTTTTATGGGTGAATAAACAGGTAGTGGTTATCCAAACTCAAATGACTGGATGTGCGACAGATGAAATAATTCAGTTCAATTCCAAATGAATTGTCTTAAATGTGCGTGAAAAATAATTTTACGAATTTGGCTATATTGTTTAGGTACATTTAATTGGAATACTAAAAGGTTTTTTGACACTGAAAAATGTTACTTCAACCATTTAAGTCTAAAATCTCTGGCACTCACCCATGGCACTTATTAGCAAAACCTAAAGTAGGTAAAAAGTAGCCTAGGTCATTTATTAAAATATGCTAGTTAAATCATAAAAACAATGTGTTGACAATGTGGTAGAAAATGCTATTGGCTTTCTAAAACATGCTAACATGCTACAAATGCTAGCAATGAGTTAAACATGCTAATACCAAAAGCTAAAACATGTTAATAGCATTAAATATGATAAAACATGAAGAAACATGCTAACAACATTATGCTAACAACATGCCATCAACATTGCATGATATAATTTGATAGCATGAAATTATGTTATCAAAACTGACATCATTAGCAAAGCCTAAAGTAGGTAAAAAGTAGCCTAGGTCACATATTAAAAGATGCTATTAAATCATATCAATGTGTTGACAATGTGGAAGAAAATGCTACTGGTTTTCTAAAACACGCTAACATGTTACAGATATCAGCCATGAGTTAAAACATGCTAAAAACAAATGCTAAAACATGCTAATAGCATTAAAATATGTTAAAAGCATGTTGTTAAACATGCTAACAACATTATGCTAACAATATGCTATCAAAACTGACATGATTAGCAAAAAAAAAAAAATTGACCCCAATTTTTGATAGTGTATCTCAGTGTTTGGTAGTGTATCTCATGCAATTTAGCTTTTTGGACATTTTTTTCTTTTTAATAGGTATTTATTATTGTCTAATGATGTTGTGTACAGCTTGACGTTGTGTAGACATTATCATTATGACATCATGTTGTATTTGATTTTGGTTGCCATACCTGACGAATAAATGTCAGTATTTGACATCAATATGCCGTTGGTTTAAGATGTTGGCTCGACGTTGTTTTTGGACACCAAAATAACATTATCCTTAGACGTCGGCTACACATTGAATTTTGGTCACCTGACATCACAATCTAAATCTAACCTAATATTAACGTCTTATGACATTGTGTGCCTGCTGGAAAATAACTAAATGCACTACAGAATGTTACGTTTACACACAATACACACACAAATGACATGTAAACGCATCAGCTTTTTAAAGCATAATAATCACTACTCACTACTCTTGAGTACTTTTAAAAGGGCTACTTTTTACTCATACTTTGAGTAATATTTACAACAGATAATTTTACTCTACATACGCTACATTTTTAGGCAAGTAATGGTACTTTTACTTAAGTATGATTTTTCAGTACTCTTTCCACCACTGGCACAACTAAATAAAACCTATTAGTAATAATGTTATCTTGGTTGTACCTGAGTGCACTATGGTAATTAAGCTCTTCTAAATGATAGGTATGTGACCCCAGTGTGAAATTCTTGGTGAAATTCCCTGTCTCATAGGGCTACAGCGGCCATGTGTGTGTGTGTGTGTGTGTACAGTGTGTCTTTGTGCCGACCTCAGGGCATTTCTCTTATGGTCCAGCTTAGCCACGGATTTGCCCCCTACAATGCACTATGGCGACAGTCTGTGACCCCAACACCAGTGACTGCTGACACACTACACATAGAGACTGACTGCCCTTTAAATAACCTTTTGACCCAAGAAGAAGTCCTCTAAAACCAATATTGCTTTTAGGAAGGACAAACTAACATCCCTAATAATTTATGTTTTGTGTGTGTGTGTGCTGCACAATACAGACAAACTAATGTCCATATTCAATAAAAAATATAAAAAAGAAGAAGAAATTTAGCTTAAAGTAGGGCTGCACAATATTTATCATTTCAGGATCGATATCACAAAGTGTGTGTCTGCAATTGTCATATCGAAAGACATGCAATGTTGAGGGATTATAGTTGATCATCCCAACAACTCAGAATACATGAGATTTGTGGAATCATTGCAAAGTATAACCATAACAAGGTGAATCTTCATCATTTGCATGAATTTTAAAGGCATTACAAGAGAATTTTATGCATTCGGCCACAAAAATGTACCGACAAATTTACAAATTTACAAATTTAATGAAGAATAATTTTACTGAATTATTACTACAATGAAGACTATACCGTTTTATTTGACATTTCATTATTTAATTTCTGTACCTGAATATTGTTTGGTTCTCCGGAAACCATAAAGCACTAGATTTGACTTCTTTCTTTGCTCTATTGTAATTATGCTTGATTGCAATTCGTTTATTAATTTTATACATGATTCACACCCTTACGAAATCACCCTAATAAATCTAAATTCAAGACTTTTTTCCAAACAGAGCTATTCAAGCCATCTGGTGAATTTGTATTCATATCGCAAAATATTTCACCCAATATCAAAATATCGCAATGTCAGATTTTTCCAATATCGTGCAGCCATAGCCCGAACTTCATTATAGAGCATACAGTGGGGAATAAGTATTGAACATATCACATTTTTCTCAGAAAATATATTTCTAAAGATACTGCTGACTTTGCTGAATTTTCACTGTTTGTTGATAGCAACCAAAGAAACTCAAAGAAAACAAATCTATTTAGTTTACAAATTAAGTTATGTTTATAAAAAAGAAGTGAAACAGGGAAAAAGTATTTAACACATGAAGAAAGGGAGGTGTAGAAAGGCAGTGAAAGCCCAGACAGCAGCTGAAATCTCTGAGTAGTTATTCAGCAATCCCTCTGTCCTTCGTCATTGTAAATGAATATTAGCTGCTTCTGTTTAATGATGTAGATGAAACCAGGGTGGACCTTTCAGCAAGACAATGATCCAAAAAACAGCCAAGGAAACTCTTAAATGCTTTCAGAGAAAGAAAATCACCGTGTAGAATGGCCCAGACAGTCACCTAACTTGAATCCAATAGAAAATGCAAAATAACGATCAGATTTGATAGACGAGATCCAAAGAGCCATCAAGATTTTTACACTCTGTTGAAGTCTGTGAAACAATCACACCTGAGAAACATCTTTGTATTGTTTGGGTTCTTACCAAAATCTGGTTCAATTTCACATTACAGCTCCTTTAGAAATATTATTCCCAGGAAAAAACATGACGTGTTCAATACTTATTTTCCCCGTTCTATTTGAATTAAGAACAACATACATCTCACCTCTCTGAGTTCCTGCATTAGGGCATTGAGTTGTTCAGTCTCTGCTTGGGCATTGGAGGCCGCGGAGCTGCTCACTTTGAGCTGGGATTGAAGGTCGACCAGACGTCCCATGTAATAGGCTTCTTTAGAGGCCGACTCCTGCAGCAGTGTCTCTTCATTTGTCTCCCCATCCTCGGCCACTTTACGCTGGTTGGTGTAAGCCTGACCAAAGGCCTGCAATAAAATTATTGAGACAGAGAGAAGAAGAAAAATGACATTAAAAAGATTACATAAAAGATACAGTACAACTACTACACTCGCCGGCCACTTTATTAGGTACACCTGTCCAACTGCTCGTTAATGCAAATTTCTAATCAGCCAATCGCATGACAGCAACTCAATGCATTTAGGCATGTAGACGTGGTCCAGACGATCTTCTGCAGTTCAAACCGAGCATCAGAATGGGGAAGAAAGGTGATATAAGTGACTTTGAACATGGCATAGCTGTTGATGCCAGTGGGGCTGGTCTGAGTATTTCAGAAATTGCTGATCTACTGGGATTTACACACACAACCATCTCTAGGTTTTACAGAGAATGGTCAGAAAAAGAGAAAATATCCAGAGGAGAATGGCCAGACCGGTTTGACCTTATAGAAAGGCAACAGTAACTCAAATAACCACTTGTTACAACTGAGGTATGCAGAAGAGCATCTCTGAACAGACAACATGTCCAACCTTGAGGCAAATGGGCTACAGCAGCAGAAGACCACACAGGGTGCCACTCCTGTCAGCTAAGAACAGAAAACTGTGACCACAATTTGCACAGGCTCACCAAAATTGGACAACAGAAGATTGAAAAAACATTGCCTGGTCTGATGAGTCCCGATTTCTGCTGCAACATTCAGATGGTAGGGTAAGAATTTGACTTCAACAACATGAAAGCATGAATCCGTCCTGCCTTGTATCAACAATTCAGGCTGCTGCTGGTGGTGTAATGGTGTGGGGGATATTTCCTTGGCACACTTTGGGCCCATTAGTACCAATTGAGCGTTGTGTCAATGCCACAGCCTACCTGAGTATTGTTGCTGACCATATCCATTTCTTTATGACCACAGTGTACCCATCTTTTGATGGCTACTTCGAGCAGGATAACGAAATAAAGCGCATAAAGCGCATAAAGCGCAAATCAACTGAACATGATGCTGAGTTCACTGTACCGAAATGGCCTCCACAGTCACCAGATCTCAATCCAATAAAGCACCTTTAGGATGTGGTGAAATGAGAGATTTGCATGATGAAAGTGCAGCCGACAAATCTGCAGCAACTGGGTGATGGTATCATGTCAAGATGGACCAAAATCTCTGAGGAATATTTCCAGTACCTTGTTGAATCTATGCTATGACGGATTAAGGCAGTTCTGAAGGCAAAAGTGGGTCCAACCCGGTATTAATAAGGTGTACCTAATAAAGTGGCCGATGAGTGTATATTACAAGTGGCGTTTTTCGCAGGATGTGTAGTGTTATTTAAAATGTAGAGGTTGGTAAGTAATTAATCAAGTACTAAAACAAGACAAGAAAAAGATGTCTACATAAGAGATAAGTATAGTTACTGTACAACTATATTACAAGTGATGTTTTTGAAGAATGTGTAGTGTTATTTAAAATGTAGGGGTCAAGTAAGTAATAAATCAAGTATAATGACAAGAACTTGTTACCACATACCAGCAGTTTTAGCACCATATTTATACACAACAGGCCTAAACCAGCAGAGCTACCAGAACAAAAACACATTCAGCAAGTTTTAGTTTAATAATTTTTACTAAAAATATTATTTAAATGTTTACTAAATTTATCTGATTATTTTTTAAGATGTACATAATGAGTGTGTAAATAAACACAGTAAAAATGCAGGGTTCCACACACTTCTTTTATGTTGTCCCAACTCAAATCAATTAAGTTAACTTAATAAATGTAAGTGGGTTGAACATAAAACAATTAAGTTATCCCCAAAAACCTCAAGAATTGTGTTGTTTCAGCTTATTTTAATAAAGTAGTTTGAACAAGCAGCAAAATTATTTAAGTGTAGTAGCAAGTGACTCTATTTATCCCTGTTTGCTTTGTTTAAAAACAATGCACATTATCCAATTAGCTTTATGCTAGTATTTTATTCTTAAACTGCTATCTGAAAGCTCCTTCGTAAACTAAGCATAGCAAAGACTCATTAAATAAACAACTTTGCCCAATGACATACCCATTTATTCCAAATGATCAAAATATTAGCGCATTTGCAGATAGTGCCGATAGCAAGTGTCAAGAAAGATTAAGTGGCTCGCTTGACTAGACAAATATGCCAATTGGCAGCAAATAAACACACCAATAACGTGATCTGATCTGACATAAAATGACATGGCATTATTATTCCTTGTGTATATTTTACTCATCAATCAATACTCAAAAAATGTCAACAAGATACGTTACCCCTACATATACAATATAGAAGTGTTTGTTTTTTCAATTTCAATAATGCATCCTGGTGAAGTATACTTAGCCCATACTTTTTCAACATCATCCACCTGTCCAGGCAAAGTGCTGTACTTCAAGGTAACCGAGATAATATTTCAGCCTCTCATTCTGATCAATAGAAACAGTGTTCTGATTCCCCTGACACAGGTTTTCACGCCATGCCGATCCGGCGTTTCAGGACTTAAGCATCCTGTCTTGATTGGAAGATATTAGATGGTAAACAGGAGCCTGGGTGAACAGTCTGACTTATTTTAAAGGTCGCGTCCAACAGGTTTACATCCATAGGAAATAAAAAAAACACGTCTGTTTCCTCATAACAGGAATTTCTGTTTCATCGCTTGTTCACCGATTGTGCAATAATCTGGTTTCTAAAACTCCTCCTTTTTGAGAGTTTGCTCTGCTCTGATTGGTCAGATGGTTGGCTCAATATGTTTACAGTAGGTGAATACCCCATACAGCGTGTTGTATCAAATTCTATTAAAACAACACTCTTCCAGCAGTTCATACTCGCATCCAATATCTCCTTTGTCACATGAAATGTTCCTGAATGAAAGTGAAAGTGCCAAACTGCAGTTAAAGTTGACAAATATAAAACGAAGCACCCGAAATTACATGAAACTCCAGAGGAAATGTGGATAGCGTGGTGACACAATGATGTTAATCGAACTATGAGCTATAACATGTAAAACGGGATCATAAAGGGAACATTCAAAAAGCAGCTCATGTAAACACATTAATCATATTATTGTCCTAATCAGATTAATGCAAATAATTTGATTACTGATGTCCATGTAAACTTGGTCAATGTCTGGCTTTGGGTTTCCTACAACAGGTTTACAACAATCCAATGTAAAAAAACTAAAACAAACAAAAAAACACTTTAAATTTTCTTAAAACATAAATTGAACCATCGTCTAATTGTTTCCAAAACAGCTTGTTTAAGAATCTGCGTGGGGTTGCACTGGGTTTGCACCGTTAGTGCTTAAACTGGAACTTAGGGTGCTTTCACCCCTAGACTTTAGTTTCAGAACCTGGCGTGTTTCCCCCATTAGACTGGTTCGTTTGGCATTTGTGAATCCAGCAATTGTGCTCGAATCCGCAACAAAACAATCAGTCCGAGATCGCCTGAATGAGGTGGTCTTGGCTCGATTGAAACGATAATAAGTGAGAAAGCGATACGATTCAACGAACTAACGAATCAGGTTATATTACAGTGTATTATGGATATGTTATAGACATATATGGCTATATGAATCAGAATGAGTAGCATGTCATTCCTACTAGTAAATGTGTGTTTCATGTCAAAAACGAAAGTAAAAGAATACTGAACTATTAACCAGAGCTGTTTATCCGTTTATCCAACAATTGACTGCAGTCTTGGTTTATCTGTTATTTCACTCTATAAAGGCCGGCTCACACTGTGAGATTTTTTTATAATCCTGAATGATTGTAGCTTATTAGACTGCACGAACATGGTTTCCATGTCACACTGTAAGAGCTCAGCTGTCATAATTTCAGACTGAACGTCAATAAACACATGCCAAACATGGAAGAAAACTCCCCTGGAGTTTGACGTCATCCACCTGTGACTCTTTCACTATCCCGCGTTCTGAAATGATTCCTCCCAGTAAACGTAAACAATCTGTAATCAGTTACCTCTGTTGTTACCTCTGTCACCAATTTATATTTGATGACGATATCTGTGGGTGTTCCCATTCAAAAAGAAAGAGCAGCTTTTCACTTTTCACTTTTCACAATGTCTTATTGCTCATCGTCATAAATTAAAATAAGGATGCATGACAGCTGAGCGGGACTCAGCCGTTGAAGTCTGACCTGAGAAGAGTTTACTCCCATGTGACTTGTTTTAGCTGTTTTGGTCTGTTTAGAAACTTTGCCATGTAAAAGCGAACCACACCAAGAACAAAGTGCAACATTGTAACAATTTTTATCCCTGTTTCGGAACAAAACAATCGATCTACAGGTGTGAAAGCACCCTAAAAGTCCACACTAGAGGCTAGGTAACTATTAGCTAGTTTGAAACTAAATTTGTTCTTACTTTAGTTGCACCACATGTGTAGTCCTATTGAATGAAGTGATCAGAAGCATTTTAATCATTAAACTATGTAAAATTTCTGCGTTTATTTAAGTTGCTCCGAAACCCCCCCCACAAGATATTGTGAACAGAACTGTCCAGTGAAAGTTGAACAAATTACATTTTTAAAATAGACTACATTTACATTGTCATAAAAACAGACAATGCACAATAGACATTAATTATCAAAACATTCATTCATTTTCCTTTGGCTTAGTCCCGTATTTATCAGGGGTTGCCACAGCGGAATGAACTGCCAACTATTCAGCATATGTTTTACGCAGCGGACGCCCTTCAGGCCACAACCCAATTCTGGGAAACACCCATACACTCATTCACACACACTCATACACTACGACCAATTTAGTGTATCAAATTCGTCTATAGCGCATGTCTTTGGACTGTGGGTGAAACCGGAGCACCCAGAGGAAACTCACGCCAACACGGGGAGAACATGCAAACTCCACACAGAAATGCCAACTGGTCCAGCCGGGACTCGAACGACCGACCTTCTTGCTGATTGAAATGACTGAGAAAAGTTTCTGAATTTCAGCTCCATAGTCTTCCTTAACAGGTGTATAAACAATACAATCGGTCCTACTGTATCATTTCAAGTCTAAAAGCTTATCCTTCATATTTGAATTTGTTTTCACAGTGTCAACAACAACATCTTCTCGGCATGTCAACATACAAACCAATCTCTTCCAGGCATCTGCTATACAAATGCAGTGTTTGAGGGTCAAAGTTGACATTGTTTGAGGCATTTACAGTACATTCATTCATGAACGGTATTATTCAAAACACATTACCGAGGCACTTTCAAAAATAATAATCAATAATGCACATCACTGTCCATAATAATGCTGGTGCAGGTATGTGCTCCTAATACCTTGAGCATTACGAGCAAGGTATAACTGGGATGAGCACCAGCAGAGATGTCCCATCAAATGAGAAAATCAATTGGAGATGCACTAAAATGAGGAAGTGATATGTATATGGATGGGGGGAAAATCAATTGGAGTGCTCATATACGGCACCTTGCAGCAAATCTCACTGAAAAGAGGAGGTGGTTAAAAAGGTTGCTGATGTGGATAAAGAAAATGCCAAATACTGGAGTTAATTTCCAAGCACTGAATCTATTCCAGTCAGAAGTAACTTGTGAAAGACATATTGCGATAAATACAACATTTCTAAAGATATTAGGATTTAGAAACTCGAGCACCAGGAGGAAACCCACGTGATCACAGAAATGCCAACTGACCCAGCTGAGGTTCGAACCTTCTTGTTGTGAGTCGACATCGCTACCCACTGCGCCGCCGTCATTTATACATTATATTTTTATTTTATATTTTAAAATATGTTATAACAAAACATTAAAACATAAAAAATAAATAAACAAAAAAAAAAAAAGAATAAAATAAACTCTTGAATGTTGTTTTGACAGCAATGTTAATTAATCCAATCAGATTCAAAAATGTTTATTTTAGTGCTGGGCAAAAATGTATTGAATTCAAGATAAAACTTTGTTTTGTACTGTACATAAATATAAATACACACATGTATGAAAATACTTGAGAAAATTAAATACAATGGGTGACACTTCAAAATGACCATTACCGACGCATGTGGCGCAAGGGATTTAGAACATGTTTTTAGGTGCGACTATGTTGCCAGGCATAGACATTGCAGCTTGCAGTGAAACAAATTAGATGGACTTTAAAATGGTTACACCGTGCATGAGTGAGTACAAAGCTCTTTTCCGTTATGAAAACATTTATTCATTCAGAATGAGAGACATTTGATTAGCTTTTATTAAACGTTTTCCTGTGTTGTTATACCGAATACCATTACAATCTGTGATTAATTAATTTGTTTGTTTGCATATTTTGAGATTTTTTCAGATTCTAAATAAAACTAAAGAATTTAGGAATCAAACTTTTTTTTTTACCCCAACACAATTTAATACTGGCACTATAAAGGCTAAGGAACTTAATTCTTTAATTTGCTTAATATTTGCAGCTTATGGGCTATGCTTCTCACCATGTATTGTTGACATCGTTTCTAAAACATACAGTATAGTGTAAAAGCATGCACTCAAAAAAATAACTCATTAGATGAACTAAATTTAATTGAGGGCAGGATTTCCATCCAATGAATTTGTTTAGCACCAACTGAAAAAACAACTATTTACACAATTAAATGCAACTGAGTTGGTCCAACAAGACTTTATCAAATAAATAAATAAATTAATTAGTATTTTATTTAACTTAAACTCAAAGTCTGATAATATCATATTTGTCTAATACTGTATGTGTCGTACATTTCGATGTCTCTTGGTTTTATTTGAAGTTATCCTAAACGAAATTAAAGAGCCATTTTTAAGCATATTTTATGAGTTACATATACAGTTGATTGAGACTCAGAACTAATTTTAGGACAGTTATTGCTCACTGAGCAAAGAAACAAATTGTATTTTTGCTAATTAAACAGCCAACACCCAAAGCATTGCTTCTGCAAGGTGGTAATCTCAAAACTCAAAGCATAACATGAAAATCTTCTTCAAACTGAAGTGAAGATTAAACTCTAACAAGTCTTTCTATTGAATTTAAACACCTAAGATTACTTTTATTGTCAACAATTCACTCTCTTAATTCAATCCAACTACATCCCCTAACCAGGTAGTTGGACCAATACAAAATGGTTAAGCTAACTTAATGGTTTACAAATTTAAGTGGATTGAGCATAAAACAAATAAATTGGCTAAAAAAAATTACGAGAGTTGTGTTGTTTCAGCTCATTTAAAACGGGTAGTTTGAACAAACAGCAGGAATCCTTTTTTGAGTGTGTTTATTACTAAGGAAACCAAAACAATTAATAATATTTGAATTGAACACATCACAGTACATACATACCTCTGCATAAGGTACACATACAGTACTGTCCTGTCTAGTATTGTGAAAAGGCAAAGCTGAAATTTGCGTGTTGATGTTTTAGCTGACAAAGTCTATGGTTAAAGCACCACCAGGCGGTTAAAAGCTGTAGCCGCATTTACTGCCGCGGTGGGTTTGGCGCTGGTGAGTGCGGAAGCAGAGGGAACATATTGAAGTGTTAACATCGGTATAATAATAATACATATTATATATAAATTTAAATATCTGTGTAATAAAATAGTTTTACATAGTTTTGTTTCTATGCATATGTGTGTTTAGCACTTATACATAATAAATATATTATGCGCATCGTTGGATTTGCTCTTCAATATTTGGACTCTCAGTAGTGATTATTAAACCACACTGAACTGAGCTAAACTGAACTGAACTTAAACACTACAAACTGAACTACACTGTTCCTATTTACTATGACCTTTATTTAAAGCTGCTTTGACACAATCTACATTGTATAAGCGCTATACAAATAAAGGTGAATTGAATTGAAATATATATAACAAACACACATATATTATATCAAAACAAAATTAGAGTTTGCCCACCACTAGTTTATTTTGAAAATACATACATTTAGTTGTAATTTGTATGCATAAATATTAAAAGAATACACTTAAAATACAAAAAACAGTTGTGATCACAGGCGGTTCATTCCGCTGTGGTGACCCCTGATAAATAAGGAACTAAGTTAAAGGAAATGAATAAGTTGTGATCACATTCACTTTTTTATTAGCAGATATAATCAACATGTTATAGTGTAAACATCTAGTGCATTGTATTTTTATAGCCTTTTGAATTGGATCATTGTATATTGTCTGTTGTTACCACAAACCATTTATCACACTTGCCCTTTCAATGAACATGAATAATGAAGATATTCCTACTCCTTGAATGTTTTATTATTGTCAGGAAGTTGATTTATGATGCACTTTGTAGTGTATTTGTTGCAATCCTCAAGTTCTATTCAATATTTGGGCTTCAGTGGTTAACAGCTCACTGCCAATAGATAAATAGTAAATAATGACCTACATTTAAGTCTGTTTCTTACACAAAGCCACTGTACAGCTTCAAGAGACTTATTTGATTACAATTTACTATCAGTTTCATTTTTCTGTTAAACATTAAAATCAGATATTTTGAAGAATGTTGGAAACTGGTAACCATTGTCATTCATAGCGGAAACACAAATCATATGGAAGTCAATGGGCACGCTGCAAAAATACTTTTCTTCCTTTTTTTTTGCCTTGTTTCTAGTCCAAATATCTACAAATTCCAAGACAAACATTTTCCATTTTCTAGACAAGCAAAACAAATTGCTTGTTTTAAGAAATATGTCAAAATGAAGTGAGTTTTTCCTCAAAACAAGCTAAATAATCTGCCAGTGGGGTAAGCAAAATAATTTTATGTCATAAGGAACAACAAGCTTATTTTGCTTATCCCATCTACAGATTATTTCGCTTGTTTTAAGCAACAACCCACTTAATTTTGCCATATTATTTCTTAAAACAAGACAACATCTTTTGCTTGTCTAGAAAATTCCTCTTGACAAAAGAATGTTTAGATATTTGGACTAGAAACAAGACAGAAAAATCTAAGTAAGATTTTTGCAGTGTACTGGTTACTGTATGTCTGGTTATGTAATAGCTAATATAGCATTCTTCAAAATATCTTCTTTGTGTTCAAAAGGAACTAAAACTTTATTATTCTATTTAGAACAGATAGAGAGTGAGGTAGCGATTAAAAAATGTTGATTTTGGGTGAGCTACCCCTTTAAAACTGCTTTTAGGGGTATAGTTTACTCATAACGGAAAAGAAAGCACAACAGAAAGCATTGTTTTCATTTTGGGTTAAGTATTCCTGTAAAACTTACAGTTTTTACACTTGTTAAAGGGATAGTTCACACAAAAACTTCCTCATTTACTCACCCTTTACTTGTTCCACACCTGTTTGAGTTTATTTCTTCTGTTGAACACAAAAGAAGATGTTTTGAGGAAAGCTGAAAACCATAGACGTCCAAAGTATTTTTTTCTTGTACAATTAAAATCAATGGTTACATTTATTTCAGTTTTTATTTTCAAAATATTTTCTTCAGTGTTAGAAAGAAACTCATAAAGGTAGATTACATTTTTGGGAGAACTTTCCCTCCCTTTAAATTGTGACGTACTGTATGTAAAACATTTTTGGGGTCCAAGCCTCAACTCATTTCAAATTGAGAAAACGTTCTCAATATTATTGTATCTCAATTATGTTCTCAATTATGATCATTGTATATTCATAAGACACATTAAAGCAAATCTACTAAATCATGGTCAAAATCTTACAGACATTAATATTTTAACAATATATAGATGAATCACTGTCTGACAATCATAGTTAGCCTATAAGGTTATAATAAACATCATCAATATTGATTTCCAATATTATTACAGCTAGACAAGGGATCATAAATGGTTTCAAGGTTTACAGCGGCTTGAAAAAGTCAAGGTATTAAAGCCAAAAAATTGATTTGTTATACCGTTTCTACGGTATATGTAAAGGTTTTTTAAAGTAGTTTTTTATGTGTTGTAAGGAAATCTGTGTTTTTGAAGCTAATGAACAAAGTAGAAGTCAGTGGTTTATTTTAATTATGTAGTCTGACATGTTTACTGTTCCAAAATATTGTAAATGTTTCCTAAAATGTAATAAATTGTGGTAAATGGGGGGAAAAGTAATTTTTTACTAAGACATTTTAAAATAAATTATTTTACAGCAGTAATCACAATACTGTGACACCTTGAAACCGTGATCTTTTTATTCAAGGTTATCATACCTTCAGAAACTCTTACCGGCCCATGCCTAATTACAGCACACTGTGAGCTTATATTACTTACTTTTTTGACATCTGATAGAGCGTTTGGATCCGGAAACTGTATTGTGATGTCAGACTTCATAAGAATTTTTCTTTTTCGTTCCTTTTAATAGCTGAACTCTGGGGAGAAGCCACAAAAGCAAGCAGATTCTCTGCTGTGATTAATTCAGCGACAGAAGTGTGAATAAGCCTTCATTGTGATTCAAAATGAGGGCCTTTCGGTGTCCCAGAATCCCCGCTGAAGGTCCTGTGCCTCGCAGCTGCGCTCTGAGAGAAAACAAGAGACAGAGAGACGTACAGGACTCGCGTATGGGACGCTTCTCTGGATCTGTGCTGCATAATGTAAGAGGGCAGATGGTTTGGGGAGGAAGTGGGTCCGCAAAGCTGACTTTCTCCATCTGGATGTAGAGCTTTTTGGAGCAGACTGGTGACAGTTACACTATGATTTCCACTCGATAACTAGTCTCTAAACTACTGGTAGGAAAATGACTACAATTTTAGTATCTTTGAGCTATAAATGTGAATGAAACATGAAAATTTTAAATTAAAATACATTTTTTAAATAAAAAAATGTAATTTTTGTAGTCTATATAGTTTTATTTTTACTTTATTTTTTATGGTAATATTTCATGTTTGTCATTGTTTGTCCAGCACTAATTAATATATAAATTAAATGTAATTAAAATAGAAATTATAATATCTATGTATTTTATATAAAGTACAAATTAAAAGCAAATATTAAAATATACGTTTGAATATTTTATTTATTTAAAAAGTCATTGATCCCTTGTAAGTCAGATTCCTTATTGGCATATTTTGGTTTTCCTTTACATGCAAGCATCACTGTAATTACACCTGGTAACTAATCATGCACTTTAGTTACAATGACAGGAAGCATCTGAAAACACAAGTGTCATCACCAACAGCTGTGATAACAGTAAACACCCCTTTGTGCAAACATTCGTGTCAATTCACCTCTGTCAAGTGAACATACATGTGCATGAAAACAAAAGGCAGAGAGAAAGCAGGGGCTCATCAGTCAGTGCTGTCAGTGATTTGTTCCAGACAGTCGTGGTCACAGCAGTTTGTTCTCAACAGCTGCCAGCACAATCCACAAAATCCTGCTTATTTACACTCAAAACTGCCATCATTCATTCATCTGTCTCAGACATCCAAGGCTATCGGCGGCTTGTGTGCTATGAAATGCTATGATATCTGTTCAAATTCAGGAGTATTTTGTATATTAGTCTGTATGCAGTCTCTAATCTGTAGGGTTCTCATATATACAATATGAAATATGCGGAAACTCAACTCTTTTAATGTTGAGAGAGTTATTCCTAAGACCTTTTATAATTCATGTATTGAAAGTATTTGGTCTTTTTCTTTATTTGTTGGTTTTCTTCACTGTTTATAAAAAACAAGAATCGTCTTCAAGGCATTGTTAATTTGAGCTAAAAATTTTTAGAGTTTGCCTGCAAAGTCTTGCATCCTATTATGAACATAAGCAGGTGTTGAAGAAAGCACAGCGAAAAAGAAAGTAAAAGTAAAGGCCGATTGGAGGAGGCTCATTCTTTATCCGGCTGCAAATGGTCCTTTAAATGTTTACTTGCTAGCGAAGCATTCAGTTTTTCCACTTACAAAACCCGCCATATAAATAGCAAATGCGCCATGGCACAATGCAACTGACTCTTAAAGGGAATGGGAGATGAGACTCTGATTGGTTTATTCTCAAAACACACCCATAACTCATTAAGAGAATAAGCACAACCCTGTTAGATCATGCACTGCGGTGCTGATCGTATTTTCCCGTCCTTAAAATAGCAAAAGTGGATTCGGACACTCCATTAATGCTTTTGTGCCATGACTTGAGAGATTTTTAAAATAGAGCCCTATGACTAAAGCAATTTGGTTACGTAATAAATGTAGTCAATCAATGGATTATTATTATCGTTTTTTAAATTATTTTAAAAATATATTTTATTTTTCATAATAAATTATTATTATTATGTTTTTATAATTTTTTTCTTTTCTTTTCAGTTTTTATTTGTGCACTTGATGTTAAGTGTAGGTGTTTGTTGTGTTAAGTCTGTCATTCTTGTTATCTAGTTAGGCACCACCATGTCTGAATGATTTGCCCCTAGGGGATTAATAAAGCTGTAAAGTAAAGTAAAGTAAAGTAAAGTAAAGTAAAGTAAAGTAAAGTAAAGTAAAGTAAAGTAAAGTAAAGTAAAGTAAAGTAAAGTAAAGTAAAGTAAAGTAAAGTAAAGTAAACATATATTTCTCAAATGATCAATACAAATATTGTCATTTAGTGTTTTTTTAATGACAACTGGTATGAATAGTGTGATCAGGTTTATTCCACTAAATATTGATTTCTTAACTCAAATTTTGAAGGAAACAAATTGGTATTGTTTTGACTAAAAATTAAAATTAATTTAAACATAGCATGACTTAAAAAAAAAAATTTTAATCTGGAAGAACAGTAGTTTACAGAACAAAATAAAGATAATCTTTTACTATTTTAAATTATGTTTTTATGTAAACCAAGCGGTATATTCTTTCCAAAAAATATCTATAAATGTAAAAATAAAACTTTGTAATCCAATGAATCCAATTGTATTTTATTTAACACTATCCAACAACAAACATTCAGGATAATAGGAAAATAGAGAGAACAACTGGCTAAACAAATTTCATCACACTGCAAACAAAGCTCCACACGACTCCTCTCAAAAATACACTGAGAATTATGTAAGCAAAAATGAACCAACACATAAATCATACACAGACTTGAATCCTGACATCAGCACACATGGCCAAAACAATCTCTTAAGCAAAGTTTTAAGAAAAAGCGAGCTCATCACATTCATTTTGTCTACTCCACTTAGTGTACAGTATAGTGTATATATATATAAATAGTAGTGGTTTGAACAGTATGTGGGTGCTCGCTGACTTTTACTTCTTGAAATCTGCCAAGAACTCTACACAGAAAAGTTTCTTTCTGTAAAATCTTCTTTTCCAAGCACTTCACATACCTTAAATTGCTCCGAGGCAGATGTATGTGCTACATAAAAAGTGTCAAAATGCCAGCCATTTCACAGAAGAATTTACCTTGTGTCTATTCATTATTCATACTATTCTACATAAAACCTCTGAAATCTGTCTTAGTAGACACTAAACAGATGCATCTACTGAAAAAGTCAGGTCTTTGACTGAGAGAAAGTACTGCAAATTAACAGTACCAGCAAAATATTTCCTGTTGATTGATAAAGAAGCACATTTTAACCACAGGAAGCAACTTTCTCTGTACATGTTAGGTATTTAATTTGATGCTTTTTAGATACGAAATTGGCAAACATTACAGATAAATAACAAAAACATATGTATACAGTTTATATTACACACAGACACATACTGTATATATATATACATATACAGTTGAAATCAGAATTATTAGCCCCCCCTGTTTATTTTTTCCCCAATTTCTGTTTAACAGAGAGATTTTTTCAGCACATTTCTAAACATAATAGTTTAAATAACTGATTCCTAATAACTGATTTATTTTATCTTTGCCATGATGACAGTAAATAATATTTTACTAAATATTTTTCAAGACACTTTTATACAGCTTAAATTGACATTTAAAGGCTTACCTAGGATAATTAGGTTAACTAGACAGGTTAGAGTGATTAGGCAAGTTATTGTATAATGATGGTTTATTCTGTACACTATCAAAAATATATATAGCTTAAACGGGCTAATAGTTTTGACCTTAAAATTGTTCATAAAAAAATTTTAAACTGCTTTTATTCTAGCCGAAATCAAACAAATAAGACTTTCTCCAAAAGCAAAAATATTATCAGACATACTGTGAAAATTTCCTTGCTCTATTAAACGTCATTTGGGAAATATTTAAAGAGGGAAAAAAATTCAAAAGGGGCTATTAATTCTGACTTCCACGGGGGAACAGTATGGACAAATAATAACATCCCTATACTGTATAATATAATATTAGGTAGGAAAATGTAAAAGATTCAAGTCGCCATGAAATAAAATTGTACTCTTCTTATTTTTCATATTTATATAGTAGTGCTTGTTATAAATGATGTATCTGCACTGTAAAAATTAAAGGTTCCTGGAGGCACTTTTTGGGGGTTTTCACATTGCCACACCGGCAGAACCCTCTAAAGAACCTCTAGGCACCATTTCAAAAAAAGGGCAGTTTTTTGAAGAACTTCAAGGGTTCCTGGAGGAACCCTTTTATTAACACTGTAAAAATGAAAGGTTCATGGAGGCACTTTTTGGGGTTCTTCACATTGCCACGCTGGCGGAACCCTCTAAAGAACCTCTACGCACCATTTCAAAAGGAGCAGTTCTCTGAGGAACCCTCTTATTAAGAATGACCAGGAACCACCTTGAGTGCTTTGAAGCACCATTTTTTTAATGCTTGTTTTTCCTATCTCTCTTAATTTATGGTTTGTGCAAACATGTTTAATCACAAATTCAACAGACATCTATCTATCAATCTATACATGTTTATAGATTTTTAAAAAATACAATCGCATTTTTCATAAATAATTACTTTTATTAATCAATATACATCACAATTACATTCACATAATATGATTAATAATGTAATATACATTTAATGCAAATAATCAAATTTAAATAATGTCTAGCAATAACAGCCAGCAACATCTTCAGCTGTCCACTGCTTCACATTGGAGGTGTCCCTATAAAAGTAAATTAAAAAGTAGTTAACCTGAGAAGTTATGAAAACAAAGGAAATTCACAATATTCCCAGAGCCATTTTTTTAACTTATCAAGACATATTCACAAAAGATATGCAGAACACTTCTGAATAACAACAGGAAACATCAATAAAATTAGGAATTGTCTTAATTTATATAAAAGGATTTTTTTTCACTGCTTGCAGAGTGCCCGTATACATCAATAAAGGCAAAATCCATAGAATGTAAACCTCTCAAATATCTGAGCACAAGCAGAAATAAGACAACACAAAAGCTGTGTGAAACCACTCCCTCCTTAGTGCACCCCACATATTTTCCCACTCATTCACACAGATAATGCACTATAATTTTGAGTGTACTGCATATGCGATATTGTTATTTTATTCAGGTTGTAGTTATTAGCATTTTTTAAAATTAACCATTAGTTGATTAAAAACACATTAAATAAAAAGAAAATTATATGAGTTAAAAATTTAAATCAATTATGCATGAAGGTCAAATATTGTTTTTGGACTAAATTTAAGCGGCCTTCAAAATACAGAAATTAATATTACAGGGCTCAACAATAAGTTTTTACAATAATACAATGTAAAAACATGTATATACAGTACTTAATAAGTGCATTGTACTATATTATTAATTTAACTTTAAGTACTGTGGTTAAGGTGCCTTAATATAAGGTTGGTCTTGTTTTTTAAAATATATAAATGAAAGTAAAGCAGTCTGTCAAGTTTACATTATTTTGCGAATTGTTTTCTACTTTAATGAAAATATATATTACAAACTCGATTAATGTAACCATTTAGAAGAAAATGCCATGTTTTACTGTAGTTTTTAGAGCTAGGGTGCAGCTATTTTGGAATGTCGCTGTGTCTGACGTCACGGGGTTGGTTCCGTTCCCTCAACTGATATTGTGGAAATAATGGACTGAACATGAAGACTGAAAAGCCTAATTTAACAATGCGTGAAGTGACATGACATGCATCGCAGAGCTGGTACAAATACAAGGAACAGACTTGTGTCTAAAATCTAAACTTTTTTTTATATGTTTACTATTTTTCTTTTTTTTTTTTAAAATACTGTTCATTTGATGTGCTTTGGTCTACTCTCTCACACTGGTACAGCGCTGCCTGGGACGGTGATTTACATTCAGACTAATGCAACGATTACAATAATCTTTCAACATTGAATATGAAGCACGAAAAAAACTGTGAAGTGAAAAACGGCACCGATCTTAGTTTGGTTTGAACATGAACAGAAGTGAGGGGCTATATAGTAAAAAGTGAAAGTTCCCGCCTCCATTACGTCAGGTACCAGATCTTGTTAAAGACATTGAGGGCAGTCAGGCATCGTAATACAGAGAGTGGACCAAAGCACATCAATCGATCAGTAATAAAAGAAAAATGTAAAAATGTATAAATGTATTTTTATGTTTCAGACGTACAGTTCAAGTCAGAATTATTAGCACCCTTGTTTATTTTTTTCCCCTAATTTCCAAATTTTAACACATTTCTAAACATAATAGTTTTAATAACTCATTTGTAATAACTGATTTCTTTTATCTTTGCCATGATGACAGTAAATAATATTTACTAGATATTTTTCATAACACTAGTATTCAGCTTAAAGTGATATTTAAAGGCTTAACCAGGTTAATTAGGTTAACTAGGCAGGTTAGGGTAATTAAGCAAGTTATTGTATAACGATGGTTTGTTCTGTAGACTATCAAAAAATATAACTTAAAAGGGCTAATAATTTTGACCTTAAAATGGCTTTAAAAAATTTAAAACAGCTTTTATTCTAGCTGAAATAAAACAAATAAGACTTTCTCCAGAAGAAAAAATATTATCAGACATACTGTGAAAATTTCCTTGCTCTGCTAAACATTATTTGGGAAAAATTTAAAAAAAGAAAAAAAATTCAAAGTGGGGCTAATAATTCTGACTTTAACTGTAAATGTAATGCTTGTATTTGCACTAGCTCTGTGATACACATCCAAAACTTCACGCATTGTGTTAAATTAGGCTTTCCAGTCTCCGTGTTCAGTCCATTACTTCCACTGTATCTGTTCAGCTGAGGAAACGGAACCAACCTTGTGACATCAGACAGTGATATTCCAAAATAGCTGCACCCTAGCTCTAAAAATATAAACTATTGTAAAACATGCTCTTTTCTTCAATAATGGTTACATTAATCGAGTTTGTTTATTATATTTTCACTAAACTGGAAATCAATTTACAAATGAATGTAAACTTGACTGAGTGCTTCACTTCCACTTTAAAGGGACAGTTCACCCAAAAAATTTTATTCTGTCATCATTTACTCAACCTTCACTTGTTCCAATCCTGTTTAAGTTTCTTTCATCTGTTGAACTGAAAACAGAAAACCTATAACCACAATCCATACTTTGTTATACTGGTTATAATTTATTTTTACTGGTTAAAAACGTTCAGCTTTAATCAAAATATAATGTATTGCGCTCAACCAAAGAAAGAAAATCCAACAGGTTTGGAACATATTAGAGGTGGGTAAATGATGACAAAATTTTAATTTACTTTAAACCATGTTTATTTGTGAGGTGGTATTAACTAACTCACTACTCTGTAAAAAAACTATAATTTGGTGGACACTTTATAAATACTATTTTAATTGAACAACTATTAATTTTAAATGTATTACCCAAGCATTATGTTGCTTTATCTAATAATAAATATTTAATTAAATTCAAGTTCAACGCGGCTTCGTTTTAAACTAACATACTGTAGTCATTTTGTTTAAGCCAGGTTTCAGTAAGACATTAAGATTAGGATTATTAGTGCATTAAGATTGTTGTCTGTTCATTTACAATACGTGCTTTAGGTGCAAGTGGCCTGACGTTTAGAAGACCGAACTTAAAAAAAAAAACAAAGTATTTTCACTTATTTGCCATTTTTCTGGTTTGATTTTTAATAGATTTTTTTCTAGAACACATAGTAAATTTAATTCTTGATCTAATAATACTAAGAACAGACAGTTTCTATGGAGTTAGCCAGATATGCATTACTGTGATTAAAGTGGAACGAGCAAAAGTCTACATGGCTAAAATGTGGATTTTCACTCACTGGTCAAAGCATCCTGAAGATGTTTTCTAACAGGAATTCAGCTCCAGTACTGCTGTGGTGCAGCCCATCAGCATGGGCAAGCCTAGGACGATCCTAGAAAAGATTCCAATTGTTAATAAAGAGCAGATTTTGTTCTTCACACTATGTTAATAGCCATTCATTCAGAGCAAAAAGTCTGCTGAACCTTTCATGTCCACAGCAGTAAGTAGAAAGCTGTCCAGAAATGATGATCTGCATTGCAAGTGAAGTGCATCGGACCGTTTCAATCTGGCCCGCTGCTACCTGGATTTGATACAGCAAACTTTAAATTTCTAGTCTATATCTGTCACAATGATTTACACCTAATATGGATACATCAGAAACAAGCAAATGAGAAAATAAGTGAGTGATTTTAAACACTTAAATGGTTAAAAGTTTAATGTCATTAGTTCAGTGATACCCAGCTGGATAATGATTATCAAATAATATTGTTTGTTAAATGAAGACATTTTACATTTATTTCCAATTCAGTTAGTTATCTAAAAAATACTTACATTTGAGGTGACAATTTCAGGGTTTATGTTGATGTTCTGAGAAGGAAAAAAGCAGGCGTTATGTACATTATTTGTGTGAATGAATAAAAGATGTATTGAAGTACATAACTTAGACACAATTTGTCACATAGGTAACTGTTTAAGAAACGCAAATAATAACAAAAGCGTAATATTACTCACAAACATAAGGAAAGAATATTAGATAGCATCGCGGCTAGAAAATAATATAAGCAACCCTGCTCAAGACACTTGCTACACACTGTATATGTAAGGGAAGACAATAAATAAATATATTTGTGGAAAAAAGCCGTCTAATAAGTACGAATGTATCACGTTATCTGTTTAATTTGAAATTAACGGTCGCTTGCAATGGCTTTCATGGAAGCTTCGTGTTCAATGACAATAAATTATTTCGACATAAATCAATATTTTATATCAAATTATTTATATTTGTGTGAGGTACACGTGTAATTTGAGTGATTATGTACATCCAGCCGATTGTTATTATCGCAAAATAATAATTTTTACCCAATCTTATACAACAGCAATCGCTTCGCGAGACGTTCCTAAAACAGGTTACACGACATAATGATGCGTGTAAGTGTAGATATTTGTGTGCAAATCGTATCTAATTTGTATATTTATTTTGCAAACTTACTCACCTTCCGTGTGTTAGAGATGACAGCAGTCATGAAATGGAGGAAAGGAGCCGTTACAAATCGATATTTGAAAACGCTCCTGCGACCTGCACCTGCCCGTGCACGATGATGCGCGTCCGCGTCATGTTTATATTATTTTGTTAGTTCCGGTTAATATTTATTTTTTTATTTTTTTGGCAACACAATTAATTCCATATCATTAATCCAAGAAACAGATGAAAAAAAAAACATTTATTTCAGAAAAATAAAAATGTACAAAATACTGCATTCATTAGCAAGTTATCTTTGTTGGTTTATCAAAACAAAGTGGAGGAATACTTTATTAATAAACCAGAGCCCATAGCCTATATACTTAAGTTTAGTAATATCTTAAATATTTTTCATGAGTGGATTTTTGAAGAACTGTGTTTTATAGTTCTATTTTTATAAAAATAAAAACAACAACAACAACAACAATAATAATAATAATAATAATAATAATAATAATAATAATAATAATAATAGCTTAATATTTATTATTATTATTGTTAATATTATTATTGCAGCAGTTGTTGTTATTATTATTGTTTTAAATGACAGAAACATTTACAGAAAATTTAATTAGTCCCCTATAATAATTATCATTTTCATAATTGTACAAGCCTGTGCATGTTTTTGTCTCTTTTTTCCCTCTGTTGTGGCTCATTTGTATTTTATTCTCCAAAATTACTTTTACATTTTCAAATTTTTTCACAATTTCCCAGTCAGCCTCCTAACTGCAATCAAGTTAACATTTCTAATCATTGATATTTTGTGTTCACAGTGAGTGCCACACAAAAAAGAAAAACAAACACCAAATTTCATATCATTCTAAAAGCACAAATAACTAAGTAAATATTAAGTAAATGAACATCCATCTCATTTTCTGGTCCCCACAATTGTCTATTTAATTATGACACAAAAAAAAATCTCTTGGTTCCTTTAAGTGCTAGCTTTTAGATGAGAGATCCACCAGGAACCATTATATAAGTTCATAGATCTTTCAGTAACTCTTTTTTGAAAATTGAGTTCCTCCAATAACTTTCAAAGTGCTTCGAGGTCTTAGTGTAAGGAAACAGTGACTCCAGAACCTCAGTATTGACAAAAAAGTGTTTGTAGGATCCCAGTTACTGCAAAAGGGTCCTGCAAGCACTGCAAAGACTGTCAGTGGTTCCTCAAGGAACCCCATTTTGAGAGAAAGAGCTTTGAGGCACTTAAAATACATTTTAAAGTTCCTTGAGTACTCAACAGAGTACTTGAAGCACCTTTACTTTTTACAGTGTGTGCGATTCATTATTTATCACAAAATTTATTTCCCTTCAGAATCTTTAATCACATATACTAATCTCGTCACAATATTCAAATATACCAAACTACGCATTTTAAATTATCTTAAACAACACAATTATGGACATTTTTGGAGGGAAACTTTTTTATGTTCAACCCATTCAAATTTAAATTCATGGCAACTTTAATAAAATAGAGAGATAGTGAGATAGATTTCAACACACCCAACACATAAATCAGAGCTAGAGGTGTAAAAAAACAACAACAAAAAAATGATTTTCCATAGCAATAGACTGACCCTCATCTGTATCTTTCAAGACTAGCATATTTGTCTGAATTAGCTCAAGGCAAAGCCCTGAGAGGAAGAGACACAAGAGAGCCAGTGGTCAGATTCAGCATCATGACTCAGACTGAGAGTGTGTGAGTGTTTCACAGGCTTCCTGACAGTCTGAAAGAATATAGATTGAACCAGATACAGTGGGGGGAAATAAGTATTGAACACATGTTTTTCCTGTGAATAATATTTCTAATGGAGCTGTTGATGGAATTGAACCACAATTTGGTAAAAACCCAAAACAATACGAACATAAAAATAAAACAAAACAACAAAATCTGAAAAACTATATATATTTTTGTGTAATAAAAAAGAATGACACAAGAAGAAAGTACTGAACTACTGAAATGTTTTTAATACTAAAGGTTTTTTGGTGATGGCAGCTTAAAGGCGCCTCTGACATGAAGAATGAAGTCAGATGCATTGCTCAGAGTGTAACAATCTTGATGGTTCTTTGTGTCTTGTCTTTCAAATCTGATCTATATTTTGTATTTTCTATTGGATTCAAATCAGGTGATTGGCTGGGCCATTCTACAGCTTGATTGTCTTTCACTGAAAGCATTTGAGAGTTTGCTTGGCTGTGTTTTGGATCATTGTCTTGCTGAAACATCCACCCTGGTTTCATCTAAATCATCCTGCTAATGTAGATGCTGAACTGAAGCAGCTAATATTAATTCACAATGATGAAGGGCAGAGGGTTGCCGGATAACTACTGAGAGATTTCAGCTGCTGTCTGGACTTTCAATGCCTTTCTGCACCTCCCTTTCTTCATGTGTTCAATACTTTTTCCCTGTGTCATTTCATTTTATTACACATAACTTAATTAGTAAACTAATTAGTTGTTTTCTTTGCATATATGGATTTCTTTGGTTGTTACAAGCACCTTTAGAAGGAAGACACCTTTAGAAGGAAGCTCAAATAGTGAAAATTTCAGAGTGAAGACTAATGTAATGTGTGACAAAAATATAACCATTCTTTAGCGGTAACACAAGCTTTATAGCTTAATCAATACAAGATAAATCTCTGTAACATTATAAAAATGTACAAAGTGAGTGACTGATTGTTGTTAGTTTGTTCCGAGCTACTTACTGAGTTATTAACATACAGCAATACTACTGTACACAAAAACATTTGATAGACTTTGAAGGAATAAACAATGTGAGGAAAGCTCCGTTTCAATGCACTGGACAAGTCTGAACAAGTTCGACCCACGCTTGTGCGAGCTAGACAGTTTACACAATTACATAATCTATCGACTTAAAGATATCGGCCTAATTTTGATATCGGACCGATAACAATAAAAATAGCATTTATCATCCAATAATGATATGGCCGCCAATATATCGCGCATCCCTAGTGCCTCTGATTCTCCAGTACATCAACATGCATTTTCTTGTCAGTGTAAACTTCAGATACACAATTTTCTAACTGCACATACCGAATGATTGTGCAGAGATGACATCACAAAAAATAAGAACATAAGTCCAGAAAATGTTTAAGTCAGTAATGGTAAGCAACTGGATGAAGAAACGCATCTATAATAGATCTGTGAAACTCTTTTTCAGCCATCAACTGTGTCTCATTAGACAACACTACTCAAACTCAACTTGGGTGGAAATTATTTAAAGACGTTCTCAGAAGAACAGTAAGAACTACAATTGAGAAGTTTGAGGGAGTTCAAAAAGTGGTTACTCATCCCATTTCATCTAATTTTCTTCCTCTTATCCGGTAGTGGATTGATTACTCATATGAGGAGTCTACAGTATATGAGTGGTTACTCATATAGACAATAAATCAATTTGGAATGACCGTGCTTTGTTGATGTTTTCATGCTCAAAGTGCCACATTTCGAGCATTACACATTAAGCTGAGAGTGTAAAAAAATGTGAAAGACCTGACAGGACCTTTTTAAATATTACGGCTGATGACCGCTAACATTAACTAAACTTCACAACCTACTGTATGTAATGGATACACCTAAAGCTTGTTGAGTTTGGTGGGGTTTTCATCCCATATGCAAGGTAATTTCCTGTTGTTGTATTTTTTAGCTGGTACCACCGGGGTCCATTTTCAGGTTTCAGCAACGTGTAGAGAAAAACAGAGGAACCAGGGCTGTTTTCACAGTCTCAGGAGGCTTATAAATCCAGGGTGGAGTTTGGCTAAAATACTTTCCTCAGCATTGAAAAAAACCCCAAACAATACAGTCTTCATTCTAGAACTATAATATGCTGAAAACACCAGATACAACTTGCATACACTTTCATAATGGTAAATGCTAGTTAAGTACTGCTCTATTTGGTGGACCAAAAAGTTTAATTTTACTGGTTAAGCTAGTTACAGTTTTTCTCAGTCACTTTGGTCCATTTCTCAGATCAAAATTGAAATTCTCAAAACTACCTGTTCAATCTTCAATCATGGTGTCACTTGTGGACATAAAAAAGTTTCTAATTTCTTTGAACAAGTCGCAAATACTTTTATACATCCATGCAAATGGTTATGTGCAATTCTCTGATGTTTCCAATATTATCAGTTGTTCATGTCATGTTGATCAAAATGTATTATTTTTGTCTCTGTTGAATAATCTCACCCCCCACAACGTTTGTTCATGGCATAAATCTTTACATGAAAAATAGCTGAACAAAATATTTTAAATGCATACATTTATAAAAAAATAAATGCTGTTTTTAAACATTTTACTCAAAGAATCTTCCAAATTTTAGCCTTCTGAAAAAATAAATGACACTTATTTAAAATAATAACCATAATTCTTACCTACCCCACATATTTGAGCTATAGTGTAGATTGCTTAAAATTGCAAAGTGAAATGTGAAGTAAAGTGTTTGGATGAACTATACCTTATACAAACAGTAAGCCTCAGATAGAACTCTGATGTACATAACTAACATACGCTCACCAGCCACTTTATTAGGTACACCTTACTAGTGCCAGGTTGGTGCAGATTTGTCGGCTACACATCCATGATGCAAATCTCTCTTTCCACCACATTCCACCCCAAGGTGCTCTTTTGTTTTGAGATCTGGAGACTGACTCCAATTATCTATTGTCCGATTTTGGTGAGCCTGTGCGAATTGAAGCCTCAGTTTCTTGTTCTTAGCTAACAAGAGTGGCACCTGGTGTGATCTTCTGCTGCTGTAGCCCATCCGCCTCAAGGTTCGACGTGTTGTGCTTTCAAGGCAAGGCAAGGCAAGTTTATTTATAAAGCACATTTTATACACAGTGGCAATTCAAAGTGCTTTACATAAACAGGAATAAACGAAACAAGTATAAGAGAAAGAAAAAAATAATAAAAATGGTAAAAACAAAACAAAACATAAAAACAGATAAAATCTGTTATAAAAGAATGCGGTTGTAACGAGTGGTTTTGAGTTACTGTTGCCTTTCTATCAGCTCAAACCAGTCTGGCCATTATCCTCTGACCTCTGGCATCAACAAGGCATTTGCGCCCACAGAATTGCCGCTAACTGGATATTTTCTGTTTTTAAAATCATTCTCTGTAAACCCTAGAGTTGGTTGTGCGTGAAAATCCCAGTAGATCAGCAGTTTCTGAAATGCTCAGACCAGCCCGTCTGGCACCAACAGCCATGCCACGCTCAAAGTAACTTAAATCACATTTATTCCTCATTCTGATGCTCGGTTTGAACTGCAGCAGATTGTCTTGACCATGTCTACATGCCTAAGTGCACTGAGTTGCTGCCATGTGATTGGCTGATTAGAAATTTGTGTTAACGAGCAGTTGGACAGGCGTACCTAATAAAGTGGCCGGTGAGTATTTTTGTTTTGCAATATCTCAAAAATAAAAATGTATCAATCAAAGTATGCTACAAAACATTATTTTGTGAAGAATTAAATAGCTATTTGTATGCCATATCATTCAGACACACTAAACCAGCACTTCCCGGTTTGTGTGTATAAAAAAAAACACAAAGGGAGGAGAATACACTGCACATTTCTGCAGCAATGCAGCACTTCTTATTCACTGCAACACATGTTCAGCTGATAATAGAATTCAGGGAGAGAATACAAGAAGACTGTATTACTCTAAATCACCCTTTGGGGTAGAATATGCCTGGGAATTAGGAGTCTAGAGCAGAAAATAGGCTTTTCTTGCTCATTATACCTTGTTGGCAGAATTTGATATTGAAATTCCAATCATGCATCGTAACAAAACAGGGTATGAAAACAGCCTCACGTTTAGGTCAACAAAGCCACTTAAATCTATTTTTGGTGAAAATAATGTACATCAGCATTTGTCAGCTAATGTGTAAATCATCTGCAACGTATACTGTAGTTCACATCAATTATTAATGCATACCTCATCATACCAATACAGCATAAAAAAAGAGTCAACATTAAATTTGCTGCACCTCCTGAGCCAATGAAAATGAAAAGTCCATCCATCATAGATAAAATGGTATGGAATGCTATCTCTCCTGCTGTCTGTTCTTTTTGGTCTGCTTTTTGGAGTGCTGTTGGTCATGAGCACAGACTAGGGGAGGTCTGGAGTATTTTAGGGCACTAAATTGCCCTGTATAGAGAGTTGTTATTTTTCTGATGCTCTGCCTCAAGCATCTTATAACAATGCCACTTAGTAGCCATCCTTAGAGAACAAGCGTCCTACATACATGCTGGGTAGTGAAGTGAGACGGGGCAGGGTCTTATTTAATTAGCACACAGGTCAGGAGCCATGGGCAGCTACTACCTGAATACACAACCACTGAAGGTTGGTACAGGAAACTGTGCCACTGGGCATCATCTATAAGCTGGGTGTAAATGGATGGATGCTTGTAACATGCTGGCAAGGAAATAAAGTGGTGTGGGGAAATGAGATTTAGGACAGGATTATATTGATGCAATTATACACGTATGCTGTGATGTCTACTACAGTATGTGTCTGCACCGATTCAGACACAGACATCAATAAGAAAATCAGATTTTTTTAAAACAACAATGTACAACCAAACAGTTTTTTTAAACAGAAAAAAACAGATAGACAGATGGACAGACAGACAGATAGATGAACAGACAGACAGAATGACGAGAACACAGGCAGACAGACAGACATATAGATAGATAGATGAACAGACAGACAGAATGACGAGAACACAGAAAGATAGACAGACATAGATAGATAGATAGATAGATAGATAGATAGATAGATAGATAGATAGATAGATAGATAGATAGATAGATAGATAGATAGATAGACAGACAGACAGACAGACAGACAGAAAGACAGACAGACAGACAGACAGACAGACAGACAGACAAACGGACGGAAAGACAGACAGACAGACAGAAACACAGACAGAAAGAAAGACAAGCAGACAGAAAGACAGACAGACAGACAGACAAACAGACAGATAGACAGACAGACAGACAGACAGACAGATAAACAGATGAGAATCCAGGCAGACATAGATAGACAGACAGACAGAAAGACAAACAAACACATGAACAGACAGACAGACAGACAGATGAGAACCCAGGCAGACAGAGAGATAGACAGACAGACAGACAGACAGACAGACAGACAGACAGACAGACAGACAGACAGACAGACAGACAGACAGACAAACAGAAACAAAGACAGACAGACAGACAGAGAGATAGATGGACAGACAGATGACAACACAGACAGACAGACAGACAGACAAACAGATGAACAGACAGACAGACAGTCAGACGGAAAGACAGACAGACAGACAGACAGACAAATGGGAACACAGACAGAAAGAAAGACAAACAGACAGAAAGACAGGCAGACAGACAGACAGACAGACAGACAGATAAACAGATGAGAACACAGACAGACAGAGAGATAGACAGACAGACAGACAAGACAGACAGACAGACAAAGAGCGGAGTACAGACTTTACTCATTTCATTGCAGGAGCCCACAGTTTCTTTTAATGCAGCCATTGAAGTTGCAGTCTAGAAGGCTAAAGTAATGAACAATCAATAGACAAACCCTTGGGTAAAGCAGACCTGCTCTTTCCCAAAGTCTCATTGCAGCAGAAATAAACTGTTAAAAAATGTGCAGGAATCTACAGGTTTAGAGGTTTAGATTACTGCTTGATTCAAAGGCACCGGCCTAAATCTAGATCAATTCTGTACAACCAAAACTGTATGATATTTACAGTTCTATCAGAAATCTCTATCACTGTAGACAAGAAAGTAAACTACATCTTACGTATACAGCAAAGCTCATCAGCCTTTCAAAATAGACTATTCATTTTAACTTCTTGATAATACTTCATATTTGTTCTGTAATCTCTTTGCACTCTTTCTAACCTGAATCTTTCTATGTATTATTGGTTTTGTTTCTCTCTGACAATGGCAGAGCGCAGATGGCAGAGTTTGACATATGCACAGTGTAACCTAGAGTACTCATTAGAGGTCATTTACATTGCAGGTCCATTGTTGCATGTACACATGGATACTATAAATGGACATCTGCAGGTCCTCATGATGAGGAAGTGTGTCAAGCGAACTGTGTGTGGAACATACATACTGTAGTGTAGATACTTTTGCTTATAGACCTAGGCACACTTGTCCATGTTCACTTCCACGTTTAAACACCTTTCTTTTCATGATGGCCATAATTACACCACTTGGACAATGTACAGACTGCAGACAGGCAAAGTGTACTGTGGGTATAATCTGTATGTACTATATTCACCATGCTGTCAATGTCAAGTGACAGGCATCAGTGTTAGTTACGTCAGTGGTCCTCAACCACTGGGCCAAGGAATTAGTACCGGGCCGCACAAGAAATCATTAACTATTTCGTTTTATTTATTATGTCTGAATGATCTTTTATTTAGAAAAATGACCATATTCTCTGGCTTAAGTCTCGGTCACTTGAGTGCCCAAATTTAACCCACAAGCAGCAAAATGAATAAGAAACAGACGTCTTTGGAAAGTTTCTTTGCTAAGGAGAAAAGGTCCAGTAGAATCCGCAAACTCCCAAGGAATGGACCCGCAACCCAATTGTCAACAAATTGGGTCAATCCAGCATGTCTGTGCAACAAGATCAACTGCTGAAGATTGCAAAAGACAATGGCCTTTTAGGGGTCGTTTTGCATATCGCGTATTTTCTAGAGTTTGTGCAAGTTCCTTATTTCCAATGGAGGTGTGTGGCTTGTGCACGCAAGTGGCATGACGCGCTCGCGCCTTCCAGATGCACCCAGTTGAATGAATGCCACGAGGAGCATACCATGAGTCACATGACAAGAACTGACCGTTCAGCTTGTATGGAATATAGACCATTTTGAGGGATGTAAACAAAAACAATGGTTCCAATATATTTCCTGTTTTACATTTTTAATTTCTATAGCTTCTCAGAATCCAAAAAGAGCCACATATTGTTAAATAATGTTATGACAGCTGTTTTAACATTAATTTATGATTGAAATGCCTCTTGTTACAGTTATGAAATAGTTTGAGAACAAGCAGGAAATGTTCATGAGCCAATGACACGACCACATTGAAATGGTCTATACACATTTCAGTTGACTAATCATCTTAGACAACACAGAACACCTAAACACTGCAGTGCTTTGTAATTTTCTCCATAAAAAAACTTGCATCAGAGTTACAGCAATATTTTGTCAGCTTGTCATCCTCTGAGAGAACAGTTGATGGTCGCCTAGCCACCTACGAACCTCGAATGACAAGTGTTGACCTGTCATCGGTGATAAAAAGGTTGAGGACCACTGAGTTACATCACTTCACTGACATTATCTCCTGAGAATTCATGGGATGTTGAAGTGTACATTGAATATGACTATTGTTTTACTGTTACTGTAAGGGACACTATACTGTCAGTAAGCACCATCCTACGAATGAGACATTAAACCGAAGTCTTGACTCTCTAAAAGGACCCAGGATGACATTCGAAAAGAGTAGGAATGTGTCCTCAGCACCATGTCCATGCAAACTTGCTAACCGGCCTCAGTCTATCATTGCCTTCCAACCATCCCCATCTCATCTGATTGGCTTCATCATTCAGTCTCATCTCCACCAATAAGCTGGTGTAGAGTCTGGTGCAGAATGGGTGCCGTTGCATCATACAGGTGGATTCTGCAGACTGATGGCGGTTCATTGAGCGGTACATTGAGTGGTCACAAAAGTGCCATGAAAATGGAACAAATGATAGTCAACTCTAACAGGGTGTTATAATGATTATTGGAGCTTTCTGTATGTGTGTTGGACAAGTTTTATACTTAAACCAAAGATCTAAGAATCCCTACTTATATTTTATTGTTTCACATAATATGAGGCAAAATTCATATTCAAGATTTACACCTCCAAAATGTCCATTTATGCACTTGGCAGAGGCTTTTAATCTAATTCTTAAAACCCCAAAAAACAGCAAAACAGTCATGCTTCCCTTAGCAAGCACCAACGTTGTATAATGAATTAAGCCTACTCTCAGTAGTAGCTCGGAAATTGCTGTTTATTGGTATTAATTCAGAGAGTAGTGCTGGCTAACAACGCAACAATCATTAGCACCAGAGACAAATCAATATTTCTCACCTCTGGGGGATGTTGAGAGATGAGGTTCTTTGTGCCAGGAGGTTACAATATGGGGGCTGGGCAGAAAACCAAGGGCCAGTGCGACCGGTCTTTATCGATTAGCTCTTTGAACCCCTGCTGATGTTGTAAGGGGGAGGAAAGCAGGAGCCCTATGAGGCTTCCTTTCTCCCATGTTAGTCTCTGACTACTTCGCTTCTCTTTCACAGTCTAGGACAAGCAGATTTATGACTCCATATGGATGACCTAGAAGTGCTCTATGCCCTTCTTTGAGTATTTAAAAGAGGCCCAACGTTTACCAAGAACTAGAGTCAAAGAGCTCATCAGTGTTACAACTTGCATTGTTACTTTGTTTAGTACTATTCTAACTAGGCTTTTAATGGTTAACTGAAGTCATGCAGGCTGGTCTTAACACATCTGGATTCCTGAAGACCATTTGTAGCTGGAGTGTGCAAATGCTTCCCCTTGAAGTCCATTGTACTGCCGACTGTAGCCTCACCAAACTTGAGTAGAGTTTTCAAGTGAGTTCTAAATCTTAATTAACTGGTTTAGATGTGTTTAGTTAGGGTAGGAAGTTCTGGGAATTAAATGTTGCAGGGTAGTGAGAATCATTTTGGACACCTCTGACTTTTCCTGTCCTACAGCCCTTATCAATTACTGTAGGGCAATTCTTGGACACTTGGACACACAAGGAACTTGGCTTTGTCCTAATAATTAGACATACATGCTTAAAAACTCCAGTCTATGGCAGTCACTGTTCTGCACATCTTCCTTACTAACACACACTTGTTTAGAATCATCAGCTTGTTCGTAGACAGAAGATGTGTCCCAAATTGAATACTTTCCAACAATCCAGTATGAGAAAAAAAAACAATACCTAATCCAAGTAGTACATATAAAATCACTCACTCTCTTTCCTGTGGCTTAGTCCCTCATTTATCATTTATATTATTACTCATTTATATGTTGAATTTCCAACAACTGACTTTCTGACACAGTTGTGTGACAGTCATTCTGTTTGTACTGTTTAGACCAGGGATTCCCAAACTCGGTCCTGGAGGGCTGATGTTCTGCTGTTTTTAGTTTCAACCGTAAACATACCCCATCAAGCTAATTATGCTCTTGCTAGTCATACTAGAAGCTTTCAGACAGATCTGTTGGTGCAAATTGGATTGGATAACTATAGTTTAATGTTTGTGGTAACCATTTTACCACAATAAGCAGTTAATTTAGTTTAGTGAATCTGTTTGTCTTCCGTCATTCTCTCTTTTTAGCCCTCTTTTGATGCCCAGCAGTTTTTTAGGGGTCAAGCACCAACGGTTCGTAGGCCCTATTGGAATTGCTCCGTTTATTCTTCATCTTCTTCTTCGCAAAAACGAATCACATTTTTGAAGGTGTAAACATGCTCGAAAACCCATGAAACTTTGCACAAACACAAGAAGTGGTGAAAATTTGTTTGTTTTAGGTTTTAGAAGTGGGTGTGGTAAAATGCACTTTTGACGGAGTAGCCCCCAAGCTACGTTTTACGCACATGTACGAAAATTGGCAAACACATCAAACATGCTAATACCTACAAAAAACTCTCTTTGAGCTAAATCTGAAACCTAACAGGAAGTCAGATATTTTTCACTTCCTCTGCAAAAAAAAGAGCAGTTTTTGCCGTTTCCAGGCTTTGTATTTTAACAAACTCCTCCTAGGGATTATATCAGATCAACACCAACTAAAGGCCTTGAAATTATTAAATTGTAAGTATTGAGTGTTTTCGTCGAAGGGCGTTTCCGTGGCAGCCTTACAAACTTTTATGTTTCGCCACGAAACAAGAAGTTGTTATAACTCAGGCATGCATTGTCTGATCTGCTTAAAAATTCACACGTTTGATGAGAGTCCTGACCTGAACATGTTTACATGCCAATATCCTGTTACAGTCATAGCGCCACCTGCTGGAAAGAGGGAATAACATATTTTACATTATTACAAACGCCTCCTAGAAATTGTATCAGATTATATACAAATATTTTCCGTGTAATCCAAAGACCTTAGTGATTGTAAAGTGTGATGATTTAAGGGAAGGTATGAATGACTCAAATTGTTAACCTGAATGCAACGCAAGTAATTTGGATCAAATATTAGTGCAAATGTATAATCTAGATTGTAAACCCTTCAATTTATTTGCACTAAGTGTGAGTGTAACAGCTCTGATATGAGATATAAAGCATCCTCTTATCAATGTAGATCAAGAGCATTTCAGTGGAAGCAGAACTTTAGGGCAATACACTGTTCGAGTACACAAACACCCTCCATTTGTATCCATAAAACACTCAACAGTCTATTTCCTCTGTATCCTTGGGGACCAAAAAACATTTTGAGCTCTGTTTACCACAAGCAGATAAAAACACAAAATGGATAACAGTGAGTCATTATAGTCCTTTACTTATTGCAGAGCTGAATAATTGAAGATTATTTATTCCAATATGTACAGTAATAAAACAAATAAAAACTAACTATGATTAGATTGTTACAATTAAAGAAACAGTACAAATTTAAGTTCTGTCATAATTTAGTCACCATCATGTTGTAAAAATGTCTTTTTCATTAGTGTATTTTGTTCAGTATTTATTTTAACATTGTTTTGAACCCCACTGATTTTCATTACATGGAGAAAAACAAACCTTCAACAAATATCCTCTGTTTTCCACAGAAATAAATAAAGTCATACAGGCTTGGATTGACATGAGAGTAAGTCAATTTAATATCAATTTAATCTGGGTTCTTTGTTAATACAGCAGTGGCATTTTCTGTTCTGCAACATTTCATAAACTAATGACATTGGCATTGTTTTCCAATGGCCAAAATTGAATAGGTTGTTTCACATGACATCATTGATGATGCGCAAAATTCAAATGGAGGGCAGGAAGTGATTCTTTTACATGTTAATCGCTAACAGAGCGTCAAAATGTTTCTGTTTTATGCTGATAATAATTGTTTAAATCAGCCAAAATAAGAAATGCCGAACAGCTTTTATAGACTTCCAAAAGTTTTTGCTCATAAAGGGGGGAAAGTTCAAGAAACTGGCTAAAAAACGGAAGAAGAGCCGGCATGTAATAAACACTTATTCAATACATCCATGTGTACAAACTTTTTATGAATGCGATAATTCATTTGACAGCACCAATAAAGATGACAGGCATAGCTATGTGTATAAATGTTAATGCGTTATATAAAAATCAGATACAAACACCACCACACTTACAAAATCCAGGAGAATGTAAATAATGTGCCTTGCCATGTAATCGCTGCAATGAAATTGTTTTGCAATAATCCAAGTCTTTACTGCCATTTCGGCATAACAAACAACCATAATGTTAACATGGAGATGCGGTGAATGTTTGTTGATGGCAAGTTCATCAACCGAACAAAAAAGAAATGCAACCCTTGCGACAAAACTAGACGGTTATTATTGTTTAGCATTTTAAATAATAATGTAGACTATGCGATACGCTTCTGTATGCTTTCATCTGTTATTTCGTGATGTCTGGAAGATCGCAGAAATATAATGAACATGCTTTTGAAGCACATGGTGAAGGGTATACATTGTACAACTCTTCGTTAATGAATGCTACAGAATACTGTAGCATAGTAAACTGATAAACTGTAATAAATACTGTGACGTTAGTATAAACTGTGGTGCATCGTGATGGAATATAATTATAGAAACTATTGAATAATTTGTTTATTACTACAGTTGTGTTGTATCACAGCAACAATATAATTACTACGACAGTTTAATTCAGGGGTCAGGAACCTTTTTCCGCAAAGAGCCATTTCAGATTTTTTTGGCAAATGCATTTTTTTAAAGAGCCATTGAGTATATATATATGAAGCATCACATGTTGAGCAAGTCCATGTATTAAGAAAAGATAATTCATAGAATTTCTTTCTATTTGCCATCACCACTTATGAATGTTGTTTGAATTTACGTGCAAGGTTACCATAGAAATGTACATGTACTGTAAGTTGCATGCCCTTTATTGGTGTCGCTATTCAAGTTAATCCACAGCGCCACACACGTGTATTGGATGAAACGTTCTTTTATTCTTATTCTTATTCTTATTCATTTTGCTGTAAAAAATATACAATAAAAAGGTCATTTTAATTGTATTTTCAATAGGAAACTGATTTTTTTGTGACAGTTTTAATTTTTTATTGAAGGGAAACAGCTGGTGAGCCACATATTTTTGGTCAAAGATCCACATGAGGCTCCCGAGCCATAGTTTCCTTACCCCTGGTTTAAATGAAGTAATTATCTAGTATGCTTCCAAACACAAGCATTCACTATAGTATTTTTCATGTAACGTAATTATACAGTATGTACCAGTTCCATGACAGGCAAATATATTTTAATTCAGTAGAAAACTCAGCCCTCTTCATGATATAAGGATCATGCCCAACATATGTGCTTCTTTTCTATTTATATCTCCTTTGAAATATGATATAAGTCGCAAAAATATGGACTTTCCTCTGTGTCTTCCATTCAGTTTTTTTACTTCCTGCCCTCCATCTGAATTTCGCACATCACTAGAACCACGTAATTAACAACCTTTAATAATTCAATTTTTGTGTTTGACAAAAATATCAATAGATTTATAAACACAAGCTGTTCGAATGTGTGAAACAGTTGAATGTGTGTACACAATACACACCGCCACTAGAACTGTTCACAAAAAGCTTTGATTTGCTATTTTTCTTCCTTGCACATTCAGAAAATCTGATTTGCAAGTAAATTCTAGGGAAACTCTCTATGGAATTGAGCCCAAAGGCAAAAGGTGTGATGTGGCCCTTCACATTCTGTTTAATATTCATCAAAATAGAGAAGAAATAGAGAAAGATAAAGAGGAAAAAAAGACCAAACAGAGCAGATCAGTCCTCAGGAGGAAATATCACCTCCAGCGCTTGTGTCCTTCACAAGACTATCATCCGCAGACAGACTCTATTATAAACAGCAAATACGCTTTGAACACAAAGAAAGATACAGATACTATCCGAAAGGCAAGGAGCAAAACAGATGTGCATTATTGATCGCACTCTGAATGATACAAATCAGCATTTAACTGTCTGCACGCTCTGTACTCAGAGTTTTACTAAATAAACATAAAGTAAATGCATTTCTAATATTCCCAAAATTAAATCGGAGTAGATAAAATACATCTAAATAAATAACAGATGATACACAGTTCCATGCAATCCCAAACTAAATGAAGGCAAATTATGTCAAGCTGACCCCAATTTTGGCTGACTTGGAAAGGCGAGCTTTAGCATGATTTGTATGATAACGGTTAATTAAAGACAAGCCCACAGGGCAGACTAGCCTGATCGAGGGGAAGACACCATGCAAAATATGCAATTACTGACACACTTTCAGGAGTTTTTCACAGCAAATGACTCACCGCTGTCAGTGAATAACTATAAATGTCTGAGATAAGCAGTCATATATATTGTCAAGGAAAACAAAGACCCACTAGTCATAGTCGTTAACCTTCGCTGTGCTTTACTTCAGTTAATTATAGGGAAACACAAGGACACTGATGAAATAATTTATAATCATCCATTACAATAAAACTGCTCAAAAAACTGCTCAGCTAGAGGACGTCATTTTCCAAAAATGAATGTCACTGACAAAATAAAGACCACATAAACATAAGGTCAAAAAGTCAGACTATTCTGCTTCAATTGTGGTCATGGTGCAAGTTCATATATAAGCACTAATGTTTATAGTATGATTAGTATATTTGTTGGTATGTTTTAGTATGAATATGTTGTTAGTGTGTTTCCACTATGGATTAGAATGGGTATGTTACAGTAGTATGTCCAATGTAAATTCAATGGCAGTTTTTTTTTACAATGGAAGTCTACGGGACAGCTGCTAGTGTGCCATAAGTGGTTTGCTAGGGTGTGGCTAGTAAGTTGAAAGCTCATCAGTGATTGGCAGATTGGCAGTCTGAGTTAAATGAGCCCAACCATAAGTCTGTATGACAGTCTGGCGCAAAGTTATGAGGTCACAAAGTTTGGTCCAATGTTAAGTCAATGGGAAGTAAGTTTCTAGTATGGATTAGTACATTTGTCCCAGTATATTGCTAGTATAATTTGGTATGTTGTTAGTATTTATAGCTCTTGTTCACTGCTGCTCTTATAGTTGTGTAAATTGCTTCCTTGTCCTCATTTGTAAGTCGCTTTGGATAAAAGCGTCTGCTAAATGACTAAATGTAAATGTAGTATTTCCAATGTAATGTCAATGGCAATTTTTTTTTACAATGGAAGTCTATGAGACAGTTGCTATTGTGCCGTAAGTGGTTGCTAGGATGTGGCTAGTAAGTTGAGAGCTCATCAGTGATTGGCGGATTGGTAGTCTGAGTTAAATGAGCCAAGCTTTAAGTCTGTATGAGAGTCTGGCGCAAGGTTGTGAGGTCACAAAGTTTGGTCGAATGTTAAGTCAATGGCACTTTTCCGAATTTTCTGGGTCAGTTTTCGGAAAAAAGTAAGTCAGACCATTTGGAAAATGAGTTTCACTGAAAACAATAAACAAAAGTCAAAGGTCAAAAACTCAGACTATTTTGTTTTAGGTGTGGTCATGGTGCAAGTTCAAATATAAGCACTAATGTTTATAGAATGATTAGTTTGTTAATATGGATTGGTATATTGTTAGTATGGATTGGTATGTTGTTAGTATGTTTCTAGTATGGATTAGTATATTTTTAGGATGTTTGTTAGTATGTTTCCAGTGTGGATTAGTATATTGCTTTATGAATTGGTATTTTGTTAGTACTGTATGTCCAATGTAAAGTCAATGGCAGTTTTTTTTACAATGGAGGTCTACGGGACAGATGCTAGGGTGCCGTAAATGGTTGCTAGGGTGTGGCTAGTAAGTTGAAAGGTCATCAGCGATTGGCAGACTGGTAGTCTTAGTTAAATGAGCACAGCCCTAAGTCTGTATGACAGTCTGGAGCAAAGTTATGAGGTCACAAAGTTTGGTTCAATGTTAAGTCAATGGGACTTTTCTGAATTTTTTGGGTCAGTTTTCAGAAAACTGTAAGTGGGATCAGTTGGAAAATAAGTCAGACCAGTTTGGAGGTTTGGAGTTTGGTTCTCAAGCCACCATAACTATTATTTCTGTATTTTGAAAATTAGGCTCACTCACTATCCTTTGGCTTAGTCCCTGAATCATGAGGGGTTGTCACAGTGGAAGGAACTGCCAATTACTCTGGCATATGTTTTATTCAGCAAATGCCCTTCCAGCCTCAATAAATAAAAAATAAAAATCAATCAACCTCAGATGTTTCCATAATAGTGTACCAACCCAGAACCCATTAACTATGACATTACTTAACATATGACAATATTTAACTATGATTTAACAATTCAACATGGATCCCCAACATTCTGTAATCGCACTAACAATCACATTTAAAGCATAAATAAGACACCTTGTGCTGTGCAACCAGTTTCTGGATGACTGCAGAAGTATCCTCTTCCATCACTATTTGTCTCAGTTTTCCTGTTCCTCTCTCCTTTCATCCATATCTCTTCATCATTTCACCTCCCTAAAAGAGTCCATTTGTCCTAGATACTGTATGTTACATTGTGGTCGATCGAATACAGTATTAAAGCAGTAATGGGGGTCCACTTTGGATGGTTACTGTGTACTCCATTTTCTCATTACGCTTATCATTCAGGATGTAACAAAACCCAACAAACACAAAGCATTGGCTAATGGTAATTTTTTTTTTTTTGTTGTTAAAAAATAGTTTATATCAAAAAATCATATACTGTAAGCATCTAGCAACACTTCTAAATCACAGAGCTTTATACAGTATATGGATCAAAAAGATAAACACTGTAGATAAACAGAAAGATAGATACATAGATTTCATTATTTAATTTGATGCATGCACAAAATGAGCCCTCATGTTTGACCCACATTCATAAACAGACAAAACGATGATACATGTATGCCATACTGAATAAACATCTTATTGACATTTACATTCAGACTCAGAGAGAAGACAACATTTCCCAGCAGGAATAGACTATGATGGGCCAAATGCCCAGAAAACTTCCTGACACAAGAAAGATTCGTCATAAACCTGACACAAGAATCAATCCTCACCTGAAGCAGTCTGAAATTGAAGCACCTCATTAATATATTTTGAAATTACATACTTTATTAATATAATGCAAAAAACAACAACAACTATATGTGCCATATGAAATTTCCTCCAAATTTCTGACAATTTTTCTCAGTCTCATATGTTTGTGTTCAGACAATTCACTTTAAAGACAACAAAACTAACTTATCGAAATAAAAAAGTCAAACTATTTTATACTAAACCACACACAAGAGTGTGGGAAATATTTTTTAAATGTATATATATATATATATATATATATATATATATATATATATATATATATATATATATTACATAGAAATTGGGGGAAAATATACAGTGGGGCTAATAATTCTGACTTCAACTATAGGCTATATATATATATATATATATATATATATATATATATATATATATATATATATATATATATATATATATATATAAAGAATATCAGATGCAAAGCCACTAAATTTAGCAAATGGAAACTACCTAATACATCCTGAATTACTGACAAACATATCGATATATTAAAGTATCTGAGCTGTGTTTACCTCCTGCAGCTGCTCTAGCTCCTGTTTTAAAGCCTCCTGCTCTATCTCGAGCTCGGCGTACTGATGCTTGAGCTTCTGGTTCTCCTCCAGGACAACCAGACCGCATTCCGCAGCCCGGATCTTCTCCCGGTTCGCCTCTGCGAGCTCTCGGGTCAGCCTTTCCACCTCGCTCCGGTACTGATCCACCGATTCCCCGCATCCTCCACCGGCTGCCATCGCCTGCGGTCTCCGGTCGGGTATAATCTCTGCGTCCTCCGTTTCCGTGACTCCCCGAGAGGCGGAGGCTGATGGAGATTCAGGTGGAGATGCTGCAGTCCGTCCACCCGATGCGCCTCCTGTTTGCCGATGCTGAAATTACGTTTACACCGGAGACACATGGGCTGGACTCGATTTCTTCATGGTAGACTATGCTGTGATAAACCGCACCATTGTTCCGTCCATAAAATAGGCCTACAAATATATATTTTATTCTAAATTCTAACTTCAAATGTTATGAGGAAAACCGGCGCCATCTACCCGGAACGCCAAGTGAGCAGAAGTTGATTCTGTCTATCAACATGTGACGTCACTGCCTCCCCCCGTCCCGCATCGTTTGCATTATTTATATTGCATTATTGGTGTGTACTGTTTGTAGTGTAAGTCTATGCGTAGTTTAACAAAAGCGAGAAATATTGAAGTTGATTTTATTTTGTTGATAAGAAAAATAGGCTATCATGAACGACAAATTTATTTAGAAAAGCAGCAAAACAGCACATAGCTAGCCTATTGTTGATCCTCGAAATAAATGTTATAATATTCTCAGCTTCCTAAATCTGTAACGATGTAAAACATTTTATTTGTTTTGATTATTGATTACCACTTGAACGCTAATATGTTGTAACATGAATGATGTTAGATAATATTGCGCCACTTGCTGGAAAAGACCGCAAATTACACGTTCAAAGAGAAGTAGGCTAGTTGGACTAATGTGAGTTTAGATTCTAAAAATCATCACAATTCCAGATCTGCTAAAAAGACAAAAACTGCTGTATAGTGTATTATCCTGAAAATTGATCAGTTGATGATGTTCAATACTCCAGAATAACTAAAACGTCAAGCAAATTCTTGGTGAAAAGGCATAGAAAAGATTGTAAAACTTAAACATTTGATCTGAGCAGTCTTAGTAACTAATTACATGTGATATTCATTACTGTAACCAGATTAAAAAAAACCTTTATTAAGATTATAATGCATATTAGAATGCACAGAATCAGAGTAAATATATTATGAATTACATAATTAAAGAAATATTCACACAAACACAGTAAATTAAAAATTATATATTACATTTTCTTTTCTAAAAATTCAAGTATCATTTTTCTTTGAATTCTTCAATGGAAAATGGCATTATGAATTAATTCGCAATTATATTCAAAATTATGCTTAATAAACAAACATGTAAATGTTAGAAAATACATTTGTAAATGTATAAATCACAAAATTACTTGAAACACAAAAGGCATTGACCATGTAAATACAATTTTATTCTTTATTATTAATCTACAAGTATGTGTTGATGTAATACAGTATGTTTATGTGATGCAGTGATTCCAAAACATCTCTGTCAAACACATATGACCAAAAATATTTAATTAATTTAATATTTCAATAATTTAACAATAATTTGTTCAATTGGCATGCAAGTAAATAAATGAAAAAAGAAAAAAAAAAAGATTTATTTTATTTATTTATTAAAAAAATATTTTGTTATATTTTATGATCAGCTCATAAAATTTGTAAATATACTTATATTCTCTCTCACACACTCTCTCTGTGCACAATGACATTTCTATTCAAATCTGTTACAATCAAGTAATCTAAATAAAAGTAATCTAAAAGTAGTCCAAAATTAGTCATAATCATTACCTACACTGTAAAAAAAATCTATTAATTAAGTTTCCGTATTTTGTGAGTCACAAGTGTTTTCAGTGTATTTACGGTTGTGAATTGCATTATGGGATGCTGATCTCCGCTAAATCAACTTTTGATGTTGAAAATTCAACTCTACGGTTTAACAAAGGGACTTTTATTGACATTTTAGTAGTCTGAAATAATTTAATGCATAAGAAATAATATATTAAAAGAAATGAGACTGTAAAATAATAGAAAATGTACTGGCAGTTTAGTACAAGGGTTTTGTACTGTAAGATACGACACAAACCCAGACAATATCTCATTTTAAATCATTAAAAATGTTCATAAAGCTCATTTTTTTTCCAACTGTTCAGGGTTAAAGGTTGTTGGAAGAAAGATCATGGTCCCATAATGCAATTTGAAAGCATAAATAAATAGCGGAAAATAAAAACATGAATTACAAATTATGTGAATGTGACCATAAAATTGGTAATTTTTACAGTTTAAAATTAGTTATCTAAAAGATTACGTTAACTACTATTTTCATTGTGCAATTTGTAATCAGTAACACCCAGAAAAACAACAATTAAGGCCACTAAAACTAGCCACAAAGCTGGTTTAAAGATCAATCTCATGGTGTTTACCCTAACAGTGTAAACCAATGTTGATGTACAGCCAATAAAGCAAATCACTGATCTATAAAAGTAAGATATATGTCAATAATCAACATTATTCAGAATTACTGCACTAGATGTACAGTATAACTCTGAACATGACAGCACTTGAATAAAGCTTATCTAAGTAAATTATAAGCAGGAAAATGTGAAGAGTCTGAGAAAAAGACCTCATGACACTCTTTGTTTCTGAATGCCAGCTCTTCACCAGCCTGCATGTGATTTTATTTTTGTTTTTTTCCAGACTATGACGTAGGCCTGCTGGTTTCAGCATTTGAAACATTAATTTGATTGGCCAGGAAATCAAGCACATCCTTAAAAATGAGGAGTGCAGAAAGGGTGAAAGATCATGTTCGCTTTATCTGAAAAACTTCCTTGACTTTCACAATCATTAACTACTGGATTGGACAGCGGGATTCATTTCATCTGAGGAATGTCCGTCAAGGTGAGTAAAAGGCATTTCTTTATATTTTCCAATTCTGAGAGAAATTGTATCTCTAAAAGTAGCAGGCATTGGGTTGGTCTGATGAGAGAATGATTGGATGATTAGGTTTGTCCTGTCACTATCTCAGATAAATCTGCAAAATGGGAGACATGTGATACAGTATGTGTAGTATATGAGACTACTTGCAAGGGTCTGGTTTGAAGAGCTTTACAGGAATGTTAAACATGTTTAATATTATACTACAGTACATCTAATATAGTATATTAAATGAATTGGACAAGAAATAAAAGGGTTGCTTGTTAAAAGAAAAGAAAATAGTTCAAATAAAGATAAAGTTCACACATTGTCATTTCATATGGAATAATTTGGAAACCTAATGTTACTGCATTACAGGATACAGCAAAAATGACCATATAATTGCCATAATGAAGAGGACACACACACAGGCTATTTTCAGTTTAGTAATTTAGTTAAACTAAAAACTCATGACCTGTATGCAGTACCTTAAATGCCCTGTGGGTTGGTTGTGGATAAAAGTTTTTGACAAATGAATTGATATAAATATTAATATTCTGTATAAGTGTAAAATCGTTTTTTACATGTTTTAAAAATGTTTTAAATTTAGCTTATCCTGTTAGCCAACGCTGCATTTATTTAATCAAAAAAACAGCACAAATTGTGAAATGTTATTGCATTATAAAATAACTGTTCAAAAGTAGTTTATAAATAAATGTAATAATTTATTCTAGTGATTTTAATGATGAATTTTCAGCTTCATTAATCCAGTCTTCAGAGTCACATGATCTTTCAGAAATCACTCTAAAATTAATTATTATTATATATTTATTATTATTATTATTATTATTATTATTATTATTATTATTATTATTATTATTAATAATAATAGTAATAAAGTAATAATGACTGGAGTAATAATTTCATTTGAAACTACATACAATAAGTAATAAATAAATATTTAATAAAAAATATTTAACAATTTAACCGTTTTTAAAAATTTTAAATATTAAATAAAATAACAATAAAAAAAACAAAGACAAAAAACAAAACAAAACACTGACCCCAAACTTTTGACCAGTAGTGTCTGTACAATTAAAAATGTATAGTTAATATTAAATTAAATAAATAGCAGGTGCTCTGAATATCAATATCTGTATTTACAAATTAGAAGAAATTTGATCAGACATTTAAAAAATAAAGCAAAAACTAATGTTGAAAGCAATGTTGAATATATAAAATAAACCATAATAAGTGATAATCGGTCTCTTAATTGTTTCCATAGCTGTATATTTTGTGTATATATAATAAGCTTTCACACTAATTCATTTCTGTATTTTCTGTTTCAATTTAGTTACATTTTAAGCTTTAGTACATTTGGTAAATTTGGTTTAAGAGCTTTGTGGCCGTCAAACTAGGGCTGCACGATATTAAAACAATTTGACAATGCAATATTTTGTTTTGCTGCAAAATATATTTTGCAATATGAATACAATTCACCAGATAGCTTGAAAAGCACTATTTGCAAAGAATTCATTAATTTAGATGGTCTGGGATTATTCTACATTATTATTTGAAAAGATAAAAGTGAAATATTTGACATCAAATGATCAGTACTTGAATGATCAGATGTAAAATAACACTGTGTAGTCTTCACTGTGTAGTTTTAGCAAATTCATTGTTTATATTTTATAAAGATAAAGTATATATAAATAATGTAGTAATTCTTCTTCTTCTTCTTCTTCTTCTTCTTCTTCTTCTTCTTATTATTATTATTATTATTATTATTATTTTATTTTTTTTATTATTATTATTATTTTCAGATTAAGTTACAGTTAAAATCCAATAATTGAAAAAAGCTGTTGCTTTGGTAAAATATGTTTTACCGATATGAATACAATTTCACCAGATAGCTTGAATAGCTCTATTTGGAAAGAATTCGTTAATTGGAAAAATAGAAGTGAAATATTTTACATCAAAATATTCAGGTACTTGAATAATCAGATGTAAAAGTCTCCACTGTGCAGTTTTAGTAAATTCATTGTTTATATTTTATAAATATACACTCTCAGAAATAAAGGTACGCAAGCTGCCACTGGGGTGGTACCTTTTCAAAAGGTACACATTTGTACCTAAAAGGTCCATATTAATATCTCAAGGGTACATATTAGTACCTAAAAAGAACAAAAGTATTCCTCTTAAAATTTTTAGGTACTAATATATACTTTTGAGGCACCAATATGGACCCTTCAAGAACAAATGTGTACCTTTTGAAAAGGTGTCACCCCACTCTTTATTTCTGAGAGTGTAAAGTATATATAAACTCTGTACTGATGATGATGATGATGATGATTATTATTATTTTCAGATTAAGTTACAGTTATTAGTAAGTTACAGTTGTTATTACAGTTATTCAATTATTGAAAATGAAGGTTGTTGCTGTGGTAGAATATGTTTTAGCTTTTTTCATTTAACTCATTTAAAAAGTAACAATACTGTTTTGGTATTAGTTGTTATTTCAAGTTTTATTTTATTATTTTAAGTATTATTTTGAGAGTCATAATAACTCTGCATGCACCGAGTTACTATGTAAACCAAGCAGTCATTCAACAACAAAAAGAACCCTTGCACTGAAATAGGTAATAAATTATTCTCTTTTGCTTTTTTTAAAAGCAAGAGAAATAAGTAAGAAATAGTTCACCCGAAAGAAGATGCATTGCATGACAATTAACATGCATGCAAATACAGTGGTGCACATGCTCATATTTGTGTGTGTGTATGTGTTGGTGTGTATCTGGAGCCAGAGGGATCTCAGCTCCAGCAGCACGTGGCTCTAGTCAGCTGCCTGCTAGTTGTGGCGTAATTAAGTTCACATGAGCAGCTGATGGGATCCATAGCATTTACAATCAACTGCAGCATCCTCAAACCCTGTCCCGTGTCTCTATTTTTTGTTCTTCCTTTTCTTTCTGCTCTGGTCTTTTTTTTTTTTATGCTGTCCTTATCTAGCTCTTGCCCTCTGTCTTACTAGAGCTCCCATTGAGAACTGAGCACCGTTTTCTCAGTCCACACCACAATCATGGCTCCAGAGAAAAACAGTGACGGGTTGGACAACTATGCATTTACTGTAAGTATTTATAAATGTAAAGTGACTCTGTAATTTTGTAACTTAGTCTTTAATCTTCTAAAATTTTGTTAGATTGAATAAAAACAAATAGTTGAAAATACTAGTGTGTGATCATTGGTGTGTTAAGGGTCTTGTTTTCATTGCGTAAAAGTTACAACAGGTTATACTGTACATAACACCCTTGAAATCACAGTTATAAAACTCTATGGTCCAATATTTCTTTTTATTGTTCACCGTCGTAACCATATCAGTCTGGATGATGCATGCGTTACTCATGTGTTTGTTATTGTGGTCATGCTCAATGTTTTAGTGACTGGAATGTGTAACAGTGTTTATCACTCAGAGCTTTTATACATAACATTGAACTTTTGATTAACAAAAATCAATACAAAATGCCAGCTTCTTTGACACTTTTGTGTAATTTAATGCTAAAAACTGCTATAAAAAAGGTAGAAATTGGATAATGAAATCAGGCAAGGTGTATTGGTGTACTAAAACTTGATATTTAAGGTCTCTTTAAGAGATTCTCTTGACTAGAAGTTTGCAACTTACATCGAGCAGTCATTAGAGTATTAGTAGACTGTTGGAGTAACCTGCTAACATGTTATTTTGATGGTCTCTCACAGGGGCGTAGCAACCGGGGGGGACCGGGGGGATCCGTCCCCCTCACTTTTAGAGACAGACCATTTAGAAACAAATGATTAATAATTATATGAACGTATGATCTCATACAGCCGCCCCCCCTCCCGACTTTTAAAATGTCTGCTACGCCCCTGGTCTCTCAACCTAAATTCACAAACTTTATCATATTTAACAGGCTTCTTATAATCTAACGAGAGTTGGTTAATGTTATAGTTGCTTATAATCAACTGAATGAAACAGGAAATGCTGTTTATTTCAAACTGTTGGATCAGAACTGAGAACTCAGAACTGAATATTTATTTTTTTGTCTGATTTAGGTTGATGGTGTGGACCATTTCTGTGAATTGCCTGAGAGTAAGAAAGAAAATGATGGTTTTTCAGAGCGGGGAGACCGTAACAAACTAGCCTATTGTGTCACAGACATTCCACCGTGGTATCTTTGCATCTTTTTGGGGATTCAGGTAAGTGTTATGATAGTATCATATCATTGGACTCTTGTAAATCAGTTCAATTGATCAATCCTGACTGAAGCATGTGCTTTGAACAGCACTGTTTTTGTTAGTGTTTCAATAATGTACAATAGAGTGTGGTCCACAAATCTAGAATCATATTTTTTAATCACCTGAAATGAATATTAACAGAAAAATTAACATTATTTAGACAAAATTCAACATGCAGTTAGATACTTTATGCCTTTAATAGCTCAAACTGAGCAAAATAATGTAGTTTAGTGCAGATGTTGTTATTTACGTGGCCAAAAGTAATTAATGATATATCAGTAATCTACTTACATAAAATGTCTAAAATCAGTTGTAACTCTAAATCTATATATTGTGTAGGATGATATTTTTAAATATTAAACTTCGTAGCAAAGTTTTGATCATGTTGACTCTTAAAAGGGCTTAAATATTAAAGTATCAGATATGATGTAGGCTTTTTATTATTATTATTTGTGACATTCATGTGGACTGCATTTGGTCAGACAATGTTAGTCATTTTTTAAAATTAGGCTGGAGAATATTATCATTGAAATCCGGCATGAACCGGAAGTTTCTGAGACTTCTATTTCAGCATGTTGACGTCTTTCCAGCTGAAATCAAATATTGAGTAGGGGGCAGGGCTTTTTTACACATCATTTCCTCCTTGTAGCATATTAACAGTAAGAGGCGTGGTTTAAGAGCATTGTGGCTGAAGCCGTCAAACTCGTCAGGGCTGCACGATATTGGAAAAATTTGACATTGCGATATTTTGTTTTGCTGCAATATATACAGTATTGTGATGTGAATACAATTTCACCAGATAGCTTGAATAGCTCTATTTGGAAAGAATTCATTAATTTAAACTGTTTGGGATTTATATTTGGAAAGATAGAAGTGAAATATTTTACATCACAATATTCAGGTACAGAAATCGAATAATCAGATGTAAAATAACATTGTGTAGTCTTCATTGTATAAATAAAAATAAAAAATACATCTTTACTAGACTTACAAACTGTACGATTTTATGTTCCTGAATAAACCACAGGTTTAACTAAACTGTGCGGGGTTGCGGCCCTCCAGAAACCAAGTTTGACACCCCTGCTTTAAACTATCGTGCCTGAATGCTCACACAGTAACAGGCCTTAAAAACATTTGCAAATGATAAACTTTCACTCCATTATGGATGAACTCTTTAGTAACTCCAAAATCCTCGGTGTTCTAAACTGTGGCTCCTGGTAAACTATAATCCCAACAAATAAACTCAACGCTGAAGTGTCCTGCAATGTGACCCTTGTGAATGTGCACATTGCAATACTGATGCTGAAACGATATATTGTGCAGCCCTATGTCAAACTGACGTCAACAGAAACATAAAATAAAGTAAAAAAAGGACAGCAGACGCTAATGGTCTGATTTTGACTGAAGATTGCCAAAACTTCTGCTGACATTAAAGCAAAAATAAAACATACATAATCTATTCTAAATGTATTTCATCTAATGCTGATAATATGTTATCTTAAATAAAAATTATGCAAAATACACTCACCGGCCACTTAATTAGTACCGGGTTGGACCCACTTTTGACTTCAGAACTGCCTTAATCCTTCCTGGCATAGGTTGAACAAGGTACTGGAAGTATTCCTCAAAGATTTTGGTCTATATTGACATGATAGCATCACGCAGTTGCTGCAGAGTTGTTGGCTGCACATCTATGCAAATCTCCCGTTCCACCACATCCCAAAGGTGCTCGATTGGATTGAGCTCTGGTGACTGTGGAGGTCATTTGAGTACAGTGAACTCATTGTCATGTTTAAGAAACCAGTCTGAGATGATTCGCGCTTTATGATATGACGCGTTATCCTGCTGGAAGTAGCCATCAGACGATGGGTACACTGTGGTCATAAAGGGATGGACATGGTCAGCAACAATACTCAGGTACTGTAGGCTGTGGACTTGACAACTGCCTCAATTGGTACTCAAAGTGTGCACCGAGTGAGCAAAGAAAATATTCCCCACACCATTAAACCACCACCAGCAGCCTGAACCGTTGATGGATCCATGCTTTCATGTTGTTGACGCCAAATTCTGACCCTACTATCAGAATGTTGCAGCTGATATCGAGACTCATCAGCCTGTGCAAATTGTAGCCTCAATTTCCTGTTATTAGCTGACAGGAGTGCCACCCGGTGTGGTCTTCTGCTGCTGTAGCCCATCCGCCTAAAGGTCATGTTGTGTGTTCAGAGATGCTCTTCTGCATACCTTGGTTGTAACGAGTTGTTATTTGAGTTACTGTTGCCTTTCTATCAGCTTGAACCAGTCTGGCCATTCTCCTCTGACCTCTGGCATCAACAAGGCATTTGCACCCACAGAACTGCCACTCACTAGATATTTTCTCTTCTTTGGACCATTCTCTGTAAACCCTAGAGATGGTTGTGCTTGAAAATCTCAGTAGATCAGCAGTTTCTGAAATACTCTGACCAGCCTGTTGGCACCAACAATCATGCCATGTTCAAAGTCACTTAAATCACCTTTCTTCCCCATTCTGATGCGGTTTGAACTGCAGCAGATCATCATGGACTATGTCTACATGCCTAAATGCATTGAGTTGCTGCCATGTGATTGGCTGATTAGAGTTTTGCATTAACGAGCAGTTGGACAGGTGTACCTAATAAAGTGGCCGGGGAGTGTAGATACGTTTTCACAAGTGGTTTCAGCCATTTAGAATTAGCGTGTGTTCAATATGTTATGAAAGATACACATAATAGTTTCTCTCCATTTCTCTGACAGCACTATCTCACAGCTTTCGGTGGCATCATAGCCATTCCTCTAATATTGTCTCAAGGCCTTTGCCTACAGCATGACGGCCTCACGCAAAGTCACCTAATCAGCACAATCTTCTTCGTGTCAGGCGTGTGCACTTTACTGCAAGTCACTTTTGGAGTGAGGTATGGTTCCCTACATTACTCATAGCAAAATAATGTGTTTCACAGACACTCTACACAACAGAAAGAGTAACAAAACCAAAGCCAAATTTATGCAATGATGTGTAAAGTTATCGTGGGATGTGGGGTAAACAACAATAAAAATTATTTACATGAAGAATCAGGATTGAATGTTGGTTACTCTAATACAAGGGAATGTCTTTGTCAATTATTGAACCTTGGGCATTTAATTATAAAATTTGACGTTTAGCAAGTGATTGCTATACAGGAATGATTGCGTTCTTTGTTTCATAATGAGACTACACTGATGTGTTATTCTAATGCAGTTTGCTTTGAATTAAACAAAAAAAAATGTATTGTCATACAGTCTGTTTATTATTTTTTTATTAATCCATAAGCATCACTTTAAATTTTTTAAACAAATAAATAATATAAATAATACAAACTATATAAATAAAACAAATAAAATAAATCAATTAAAATAAATAAATAAAAAATACACAAGGGTTAAAACAAAAAAGATAAGATAAAATAAAAAAGTAAAAATAAAAAATAAATAAGTATATAAATAAAATAAAATAAAATAAAATAAAATAAAATAAAATAAAAAAAAAACACACACACACCCACACACGCACACGCACACGCACACACATACACACACACACACACACAAATATATACTGGCCCATCGATCAGCTGAAAATAACTGATAACGCCCATTCAATCGAGTGATAACATTCGAAGCGAGTGATCATGTTGCATTCTAAGAAATATCGTAACCATATTTTGCCATTTTAATATCATAAACATAAGAAGACAAGGCTTAATTAATTATATTTAAGCATTAAACAATTACTTTAGTCCTTTCTAACATACGCAAGCAAGCACACACACACACACACACACACACACACACACACATATATATTAAGGAAATAACAATAAAAAATTATAAAATTAAATAAAAAAATACAGAAGGGTTAAGACAAATTTTTTTTTTTGGATAAAATAAAGTAAAAATAAAAAATGAATAAGTAAATAAATAAAATAAAACAAAATAAATAAAACAAATAAAATAAATAAAATAAATAAAATAAACAAAACAAATAATATAAATAAAATAAACAAAACAAATAAAATAAATAAATAAAATAAAATAAAATAATACAACAAAACAAATAAATAAATAAATGTGTATTATACGTACGTAAAAGTGCTTTAACTTGACTAAAAACATTTTTGATTCAGTTCAAATGTTGACTATGATATGTATACACACACACACACACACACACGCACGCACACACAAAATCTTCTCTCCGTTAAACAGAAATTGGGAAAAAAATAAACAGGTGGCCTAATAATTCAGGGGGGCTAATAATTCGGACAAAAAAAAAAGTATAAATATATATTTATGCATGTGTGTATGTTGCGTGCGTTCCTGTCCAAAATAATTCTTATAGTTATGTTCCAGATAAACCCATCATGGGACAACAATCCAGATATTCAATCCAAGGGTTCATTGACCTAGAAATGTGTGAAAAATGTAGGCTTAGCAATGTTTTCACCATCTGAGAAGCCTCTGATTGTTTTAAACTGAATTCGTACTGAATTTGACCTAATGACATGTCACAGAAATCCTAAAATGATAACTCATCAGATCATATGATAATCAAACATGATGAAACTGAAACAATCTATTACTGTTTACTGATGTGCTGTAGAAATATTTGGCACGCTGGTCAGAATAGTTCCTGCAGAAGCTGAAAATCATAATAGGATTAGAAAGTTTCCATCTTATTAGCATGCAGTTCAGCACATTTTAAATCCACATTCCTCAGGGTCTTTCAGATGCTGTGTAAAGCTGTGGAACTGTTGTATAGCAGTATATTATTATTGTATATTATTATCATTCATCTGTGTAACTGATTTGGTGCCATAAGCTAACTTATTGCAATCTTGATTGTCCAATAAAACCATAATACACCATTTACAGTGACTTGAATCAACAAATAACATTGTAAATCTTATATAGTGTACTAGCAACACGCTACAGCCTGCTTCACCTGCTGATATGGGTTAATTGCTCTTTAGTTTGAGAATTCAGTGAGGGTTAAAGTACACACTGAAATGTTAATAACAGTTGCGGTACTTTGTCATTTGTCACCAATGTTTATTTACAGTTGTGAATTGCATTATGGGATGCATTATGAGTCTGCTCTGTCGAGTTTTGATGTTAAAAATTTAACTCATGTTTAACAAAGTGACTTTTATTTACATTTTAGTAGTTTGAAATAGTATAATGTATGAAAAAAATATATATATTTATATATATAGAGAGAGAAATAAGTCTGTAAAATAACGGATCATGTACTGGCTGTTTTATTACAAGGTTTGTGCACCGTAATATACAACCCCGACCCAGAAAATATATTACTTTACACGATTAAAAATGTTAATAAAAGTCACTTTTGTAAAACTTTTCAAGGTTAAATGATGTTGGAAGAAAGAGCAAGGTCCCATAATATAATTGAAAAGTATAAATAAATGAGGAAAAAAATAAAAACATGAATCACTATGGAAAACTGCTCATTTACGGATCATTTTTACAGTGCAGAAATGAACTGTAGGATTTGCAACTTTATAAGATGGATAGAAAGATACATCTCAATATTAATAATCAGAGGAAATGACACCTTTTAAGAAAAATCTATAAAATTTAGGTAAAAAAACTGGCAGCTGTGATTGGCAGAAATTTTCCATTAAAATATGGCAGAAACTATAAAAGAAATGTCATAATTGTTATGCATTTTATTGTAAATTACCATATTTCATTAATGTACAGTGTTATACACCGATTTTTTTTTCACATCACACTTTTATTAGACAGACAAAACACAATCATAAGGATGTGGTGATGAGAAAGTCATATGATGAACCAATCAACCAATCACCACAAACAACTTTTCCCATAAGCAGAGAAGCATACTTAATATATTGTATAGAAGGTGCTCAGTTTCATAAAACTAAAGTACAAATTTATCCAAATTAGATCATATAAAACTCCTATATGCATAACTGATGCAAAACCCTAAAAAGAACCATAATATTAAAAAAAGAAATTGTTATAAAAATATTTTTTTTGTTATGCAGGGAATTCTGGAAAAGTCAATTTATGGTTACTCACTGTATATATCGTCACCTTGGAATTATAAGGATCTATCTGCGTTCTGAATGATTTTGAGATATTGAGATATTAAGTTTTTGCATTCCATAGCAAACAGTAAGTGTGTACCATTTGTTTTTTTAAATAAAAAGTCTTCAAATGTAAACAACTTATAAAAAAATATCTTATAATGTAAATAAGTTGTCATTTAATAAGAATATGTCAATAACTCAATTTTGACAAAAATGTCAGATAGAACTTTATAATTCTAAGGTGACGATATATTAAGAAAACTTACCTGTTTACCAATTGAACTTACTGTTTTACACTGTAAACCAGATTACAGATTTCAGGGTTTCTGCAGGTTTCACCAAGTCAAATTTAAGACTTTTTAAGACCATGAAGACTGAAATTTCAGACTTAAATATGGCAAGACGCTAAGGATTTTTTAATTGCCCAGCAGAAAAACAAATATAAA